>NC_054701.1:7728559-7983559 GCF_016097555.1 Gigantopelta aegis
CAGACATAGGACTAAATTGTTTGAATTCACAGCACTTCCAAATGGCCTAAGCTCAGCACCACGAGTGTTTATAAAACTGACCAAGCCATTTTTTGCTAAACTCCGAGAAAAGGGCTACATCAATTCTTCATACATCGATGATGCTTATTTACAGGAAGAGTCAGTGGCTGAATGTAGGAATACTGTCAGGAAGACTACATTAATGTCATCCCAGGCAGGTTTTATAGTACATCCAACAAAATCGGTATTTGAACCTTCACAGAAATTGCAATACTTAGGATTTATTTTAAACTCTGTGGATACGACAGTTTTTATCACAAATGAGAAAGCTGAAAAGCTTAAACAATTTTGTAGAAAACTTTTGCTGCAACCTGTGTGTTCTATCAGAGTTGTAGCTGAATGTGTTGGTCTGATGGTTGCAAGTTTCCCAGGGGTTCAGTTTGGACAGGTTTTGTATAGACAGCTAGACAATGAGAAATCACAAGCATTACGGCTAAACAAAGGTGACTTTGAGGCAAAAATGACTATATCCTCAATTGCAAAGTTAGATTTGGACTGGTGGATTTTGAATGTTGATCAATATCCTTGCCATATTTTACATGGCACACCCTCCATAATACTTCAGTCCGATGCCTCGCAAAATGGTTGGAGAGGAGTCTATGGCAGTAAGGTTACAGGAGGACACTGGTCTTTTGGAGAGTCTGTTTATCATATTAATTATCTAGAGTTGCTTGGGGGTTGGTTTACCCTTAGAGCTTTTTGCTCTAACATTAGTAATGCTCATGTCCGATTGCAACTGGATAATAAAACTGCTATAGCTTACATTAACAACATGGGGGGGGGGGGGGGGGGGGGGGGGGGGGGGGGGGGGGGGGGGGGGGGGGGGGGGGGGTGGGGGGGGGGGGGGGGTGGGGGGGGGGGGGGGGGGGGGGGGGGGGGGGGGGGGGGGACTAATCAGTGCAATAAACTGGCTAAAAGTATCTGGCTATGGTGCATGACTAAGAATATTTGGCTATCAGCGAATCATTTGTCTGGTGTCAAGAATGAACTGGCAGATAAACAGAGCAGAATCAAGCTAAATCCTGCTGTTTGAAAAGTTGGTTGTTATTTGTGGTAGACCTGATTTTGATCGGTTTGCTTCACGGCTTAATCGCCAAGTTACTACTTACATTTCATGGAAACCTGACCCGTTTGCAGCATATGTGGATGCTTTTTCAGTTTGTTGGTCAAGTTTAAATGCTTATTCATTTCCCCCATTTTCTGTCATTGGTAGAATGTTGCAAAAGGTGGAGGAGGACGGGGCCGAATTACTAGTTGTATTTCCCTTAGGTACCACACAGCCATGGTTTGGGAAACTTTTAAGGATGCTAATCGACTGTCCTTTTCTTTTGCACAGAGACAACAGTATCCTGTATCATCCAAAAAAGAGAGTCCAGAATCACTTGCCTGGATTTCATCAAGCAGAGATAACTCTTAGAGCGTTTCAGGATTCTAGCTTATGTGTTGTTACTTTTTTGTCAGAATATCTGACGAGAACTGAAGCACTTAGAAATGAAACTAACAGTTTGTTCATTAGTTTTGTGAAACCACATAAAGTGGTGAGTAAGTCTACAATTTCTAGACGGATCAAGACATTGCTATTTAAGGCTGGAATTGATATGACTATTTTTACCCCACACAGTACGCGTGGAGTTGCAACTTCTGCAGCTAGCAGGGCAAGAGTGCCTTTACAAAATATACTGAGTACAGCGGGATGGAGTAATTCATCAACTTTTGCTTCATTTTATAATAAACCTTTGTCAGCTGATCAAGGTTTTAGTGATGGTGTACTTGCATTGATTAATGTGAAGTGATACAGGTTATGTTCTTTTTAATACTGAGTTATATAATTACTGAACATTTGAATTAAGTATTCATGGGTGAGATTTTTTATGTTACCAGTATGTGTTTTAGTTTTAACTTGAGAACTATTTTAACACTCCCTTGAACGATATCCTAACATCTAACTGTAGTTGTGTTTTGTTTGGCCAGTAGAATGGTCAATAAAGAAGTGTGAATTTAAATGTCCTTTTATCATAACTGGTTCATCTCCCGTATGCTCTCAGAACACCAGCTTTGAAATCGCACTTGTTTCCGGAGTGCTACTCAGAATTAGAAGATTAAACGAGACTTACCTGTAAGTTGACGTTTGATGATAATTCTGTTCTACTGCTGAAAGAACGGAGGAATCAAGTGCCCTCCCTTGTTTGTTATGCCCACCCGTTGATTCCTCCGTGTGTGTGTGTGTGTGTGTGTTCTGTTCACACAATCCTTTGAAGTATGATCGACCCTCAGCAGTAGAACAGAATTATCATCAAACTTCAACTTACAGGTAAGTCTCGTTTAATCTTCTAATTATTAACCGTCATTGAGGGCAATATCAATTTCTTCGGTCCATAAAACATGATATTGCCCGAAATGTGGTCAATAATTGTTTTATTACATTGACGCGTACATTCCTAGTTGATCAGAATCGAAATATGCCAACGCTTATAATTTCTCTAAATGCGATAACACTGGTGGGATTTAGTGTCGTCACGTAATCCTATGACGTTGTATGACACGCAGAGGAATGCGGAAATAAACAGTTGAAACATTACCAAGACAAAAAATCAAATTCGAGACATTATAACCAGTAAGAGTGCCAAAATCATATTAATAGCAAAATAAAACACAAAATGTGATCAATCTGGACATACATTTATACTGAACTGTTATTATCTTTAAATGCATTTCGTATTTGTAACATAAAATCCTGAGAGTGCCGATTCCAACTGCATTTTGATGTATCATGTACGTTTCTAAATCTGCGATATATTCCATACATAATTTGACGATTACTGACCTTGTTTTAGTCGTATTCGCGGAATTAAACTTGGTTACCTACTCATTTATTGGATAGAATTTTGTCTCATCTTTATTTTCATTGGTCAGGGCAATATCACTTATGGACCGGTTAGACCGTCTCAGGGCAATATCACTATTTACGGACGGACATGTGACTGGTTTTTGACCAATAAGAATACAGATATATTTTCATTACGTAATAAGAATAAATATCCCATGATTTAAAGGGGCATTCCTGAGTTTGCTGCATTGTAAAATATTTCTACGATTAAACTTGCATATTAAACAGTTTCTTGTTTAGAATATCTGATTTTAAATTTCATGTTAACCAATATATTTTTTCGACTTGGCAAGATGATTGGGACGGTGCGGTTGCCAACAAGCTTCATTCTGTCAAGCCAATCCTGGAAGAATGGCAGTCATCTTACAGGAGGTGCAGGAAGGAGTCTTGTGCCGTTCCCGCATCGGCCATACGTGTTTGACACATTCATTTATTTTAAAGAAGGACCCTGCTCCTCAGTGTGAACATTGTCAGTGTAGACTGACTGTGCGCTACATTTTGGTGGAGTGTGATCATCTCAAGCCGACGAGAAATGATATATTTGGCAACAGAAATGTTTTGAAATCCTTTAAATTCCATCCAGAATTAATTGTAAAGTTTTTGAAACATATTGATTTCTATACAAAGTTTTAAGGTTTACCTCGATTTTATGTATTGTATTATACTTTTCCCCACAGCTCCTTACACTGTGGTTTTACATAAATATATCTAAATAATATTTTCATATACTTACCATTTGTGGCATCCAATAGCCGATGTGTATTTTTGTGCTGGGGTGTCGTTAAAACATTCATTCATTCATTAATTGTTTAGAATATCAGTGTCTGTATACTCAATGTGTTTCTGGTCGTCTTAATATTTGTAAGAAGCCCAAACTGGATTTTGTCTTCAAATAACTTCGTACGTACGAAAAAATAGATTTCAGAAAATAAAATGAAATTTGACCTAGTACAAATAGTAGAACGATCAGAAACACGTTTAATATACAGCCACTAATATTGTATGCAGACAAATATATTTGATATGTAATTACAATCGTTAAAAAGTTTCTGTTAGTCGATAACATCTTAAAAAAACTCAGGAATGTCCCTTTAAAAATGGCGACATACTGTCATATTGTGACGATGTTCTACAAGAGGACAAATTAATAGAAATTTGGCCGGGAATTTCCATGTTTATTTGATGTTAGAAGCACGGACTTACTGGCTTTGGAAGGCATAGCCAGTAGATTGGATGAAAGTGAATGAATGTTTAACAACACCCCAGCAGAAAACTACATGTTGGCTATTGGGCGTCACAAATGATAAGTATATGAAAAAAATGAAAAAACTTCACAGTGTAAGGAGCTGTGGAGAAAAAGTATAAAAAATCAAAAAATCAAGGTAAGTATATTTTAAAACTTTGTATAGAAGTCAAAGTGTTTTACAAACTTTACAATTAATTCTGGATGGAATTTAATAGATTCCAAAACATTTCTGTTACCAAATATATCATTTCTCGTCGGCTTGAGATGATCAAACTTCACCAAAGTGTGTCGCACAGTCAGTGTACACTGACAATATTCACACTGATGGGGGGAGGGTCCTTCTTTAAAATAAATGAATGCGTCAACTATGTATGGCCGATGCGGGCACGGCACAAGACTATTTCATCCTTCCTGCACCGCCTGTAGGATAACTGCCACTCTCCCTGGCCCGGTGCTTATAAAACTTTTAAAAGTCCAGACTTCAGACTATATAGACCGGGAGCTAAGTGAGATTTAATTGTTGTGAGAGTTCCAAAAGGTTTGAGGGACCCCAAAATGACTACACAAACCCAATTCTAAAGTAAATATAGTGCGGGAGTAAATAGGGGGCGCTGCTGAAATTACCCAAAATGGGATTTAATTGTGAAAGTTCCATCCGACATTCCTTTGCTATTTGGTAGAGGACCCCAAATCCACTGCTTAAGAAAATATATTTTGCGGGAAAGGCTGCTTAAGAAAGACTCTAATTAGTGCTAATTAGGGATTTAATTGCATCTTTGGAACCAAATGTAAAATGTAGAGTATGCTCACCCGATTCAGAATTACCAATTTAAAAAAATAATAATAATGCGGGAAAGTGCACTTAAGAAGAGGTCAAATGCTAATTAGTGCTAATTAGGGATTTAATTGTTGTGAAAGTTCCATCCTTGAAACCAAATGTAAAATGTAAAGTAAGCTCACCTGATTCAGAATTACCTATTTAAGAAAGAAAAAAATACTGCGGGAAAGTGCACTTAAGGAGAGGTCAAATGCTAATTAGTGCTAATTATGGATTTAATTGTTGTGAAAGTTCCATTCTAAATTCCTTTGCTATTTGGTAGAGGCCATCTCACTGAGCCCAAATCCACTACTCATGAAAAAATATTTAGTGGGAAAGGCTACTTAAGAAAGACTCTAATTAGTGCTAATTAGGGATTTAATGGTTGTGAAAGTTCCATCCTTGGAATCAAATGTGAAATGCTCACCCGATTCAGACAAGATAATGACTTATAGCATCAATGTGAAAGGTGTTTGTTTTCTTTACAACATGGACATGTAGTATATCAATGGATAGCTTTTGGTGAGTATTGTACAGATAAGTCCATATTATGTATGAATATGATATACAGTTATAAAACATGTTAATAGCCATTTTTAATTAAATATAGTTTTAAAAAGTCTCTATTTATCCTTCTAAAAACCTATGCGGATTTAGTTTATATTACCCGGTATACAATTTATATATGCCTAAATTATCTCTATTTCATAGGTAAATTAAGAGAATATACGACATTTTGTATTATAGTGAGCATATTATATTACCTGCCCTTAAATATTATGTATGCATTTCAAATAAAAGGTTTCACTCAATATTAACATCATCATCATGGACAAACGTGTGTCTTTGATGATAGAAACATGCCATTTTGCATTTTAGGACATATCTTAGGAAATATTTTTGAAATGGCAACATTGGAGATTTATTCGGTGTTTGTTGTGGCAGCCATGGAAACCAGTGTAGGTGTCAGAATTGAACATTGAGTATTTATTGCTATATACACACTTAATAACACAGATTTACATATACAAGTCCGTTACACATCGTGTAGTTTACTGCTTAATGACAGTTTCATGTTGTTTTTTTCTTTAAATAGCTAACATAGTTTATACTAGACTAGTATTTCAAGGGAAGCATCAGAATTAATGCCACCAAACACTATTTATTGGAGAACACCTCTTGGTCAATACCGATGCACTTTAGAAACAATCCATGGGAACCAAATGTGAACTGATCAACACCATACAATTCATCGGGAACATACAAATCCTAATCTAAATTAAGAGCCGTAACCAACAGTGTTTGAACGCAGAAGAAGAAGAGAATGGTTATGTTCACCTTATCTCTTTGTGGAAAGTGACATACATATTTAATTATGTTGCGAACATCGCAGGATTCATAATACACTGCTTAGTACATATACTCAATGCGCATATTGCGTGCATGAACCTCGTAGGTCATATGAGTCAATGTACCAGGAATAATGTTTGAGTGATATGGTTTTGACGAAGGTGAGATTAATCCGTGGCTATATCACGATAACCATCAGCCAGGGAGTACCACCCCTGAGAGGAATGTGCCTATCATTTCTCTTGTATTCCTGTTTTTGAAACGCTGCCTATTTATCACTCAATGTGTGTAGTGAAAACGGAAGTTCGCATTCTGAATCCCATCCAAATATTCATAATCGCCTGAACCACCCTTTGTATGCCAGTGACAAACGTATTGAATGTATATGTCTATTAAGTCATAGTGAATATCACTTAATTGTGTTTCTCAGATGCCTTCATATGAAGATGGCAGCATTCAAAGTGGTAGCAGATCTATATTCTTGATGGTAGTGAATTAATGGATGTCCTGGTATATATAGGCTGGAGCTGCCTCTTCAGGATCGAGAGACCGCTTTCCCAAAAGTCACTAATGTGACGCATCCCCACCCTCATAACAGTAGAAGACATGTATGATTTATACTTCATCAGTCAAAGACAGCTGCAATCATAGAGCTGAATCATGAACCCTGTTCCAATTTTGTTTTTCAGTTCTGCAGTTGGAAATAAAAATAATGCTCTTTCTTTAAGCATTTGAAAAGCAAACTTCATTTTGCATACAAGTATTTTATCATTATGGTTTCTTGAAACAACACAAACTAGGTGACTTTCAGTGCATTTGCAAGCTTTGGTGACACTTAATGAATAAAATGTTGATGTATATGCTGAATTTTGGCAGGGTACTTCACAATAAAAAAATAACATGATAACCATTCTTTGCTGTTGCTACTGACCAGGAACATGAGGAGAATAATGCTTCTATGAAAGGTGGTAGCAGAGCTGGATTCATCTATGAAGATTGATCAAAAGTTGAAATATCACAGACACCATGAATAGACCAAATACATACAGAAGACATTTCTGAGAAATATCAGATTGGGAAAATATATTTAAAGAAAGCAGCAAATAGATGAAGCATTGAAGTCAAAGCTTTCAGTGATATGATGAACAGACTTATTAAGATGGGCAATGACAAGTATGGTATATTTATGAAGGAATGGCTTGTTTCTTAGATCGTTTCGAGATGAATAATCTTTTCTTCAAATGACTTCTAGTTTATAATACATCCAAAGAATTACATTTCTTGTCAAATACAGACACATTTTGCTTTAAGTAGGTGATGCTGTCAGTGAAAGACATTCTAAAATCCAAATACACACAATGGGGAGTTTTCTTGGTTCTGCGTTGGAGTAGCATAGAGCTAGAAAGTTTGTTTTGTTCAATGACTGGCTAGTGGATGTCAAACATTTGGTTATATACTCTAAGAGGAAACCGCTATAAGTTTTCGTTTTGGGTACCAGGCGCGGGGCACTGTCTTCGGCAGGAAAAACCAATCGGAGCTTGGGTTCACCTAAGGGATTCAATCCTTCGACTCAAGCATCTGAGTTAGATCCTGCCCCCAAGGAGAGGTAGAAGTCAGTGTGGACAATTCTACTGTAGGCCATTAATGCATGTCAAGCAGATCCTGGTGGTACAGGGGGTGTAACCACTTTTATGACATACTAGTATTTGCTGTATTGTGACAGGCTGCATGGTCGAAAACTATTTGTTATTAACTCTTTTAAAAAAATCTTTAATATATTTTGCCTTGCAACAAGGGGCCATCTATAAAGTACATGTGCCCAGAAAGGGGGTGGGGGGGGGGGGGGTCAGGCATCACATGGAGAGGGATACATACGTCAAAATGTATTATTTTATTGGTGTCAGATGGATGCAGTCCATGCTCTTAATTGTATCCGATGTACTTTTCAGCTTCGAAGATTAATTTACACCTGAACACGCGCGTGTGTGGGGTGGGGGGGGGGGGGGGGAGTAATGATCAAATATACAAAAGGTGTACATGGAGCAGGGGTGATAAAAAAAATCCCCGATTTGGAAAAAAACCCACTTTATGGATGGTCTCCAATTAGCAGTCTGAAAAACCTATTTTACAGCGACAAGATGGCGCACGTCTCTCGGCAAAAAAAAAGAGGCTATTAACCTGTTTTAGGACTATACCATATTCATACATAATATTGACTTATCTGTACAATACTCACCAAAAGCTATCCATTGATATACTACATGTCCATGTTCTAAAGAAAACAAAAACCTTTCACATTGATGCATTTCACATTTGGTTCCAAGGATGGAACTTTCACAACCATTAAATCCCTAATTAGCACTAATTAGAGTCTTTTTTAAGCAGCCTTTCCCGCAAAATATGTTTTCTTAAAGTGCTGTGCCAGACCATACACTAAAATTTAAAATTCCACAATTAAATGCTTTCTTAATTCATTGCAGTAATATTTTACACCGATATGTAAATCAATAATTACGAAAATGTCCCATAAAAATATTAAAACATCACTCACGTAGAACACTGCCGGAAACGACCGAGTAAAATTTTCGGTAAAAACATTTGCCTGTAAATAGCCGTGACGTCACGAAGGGAACGCGCTTCTCAGAAACCTACCACGAGATGACTTCCAGCGCAAGCGAAAGTGGGACCGACAGCGACTGCCAATCTCTTATATCATGCGATTCTTCTTTCGATGATGAATAGTGTAGTAATGACGACTGGACTAATATTTGTGCAACACAACAAATAATGCCGTATCAGTTTGAACCTGGAACATCTTCCGACGAACCACCGGCCTGACAGATGACGATGAAAATGGTCGTGGAGACAGCTTACCACTAATTTACAACTTTTATTCTTGTTTTATTCTTTAGCTTTTCGTGCGAATTATTTTGCTACACTGTATGTTCTAATACTTATGATGTAGTAGAAAAGACGATAAATAACTCTTGAATTCTACGAGTCAAGTGGACCCGATATCGGTAATTTTAAGAAATAACCAAAAACGACTTTTAGTCCGTCCCATCCCTCTATGAAGATGTTTTTTTTGTGTGAATAATTTCAGTTTAGTTTGACGTAAAAAAAAAAGTAAAAGTGTTTTGAAAATAACAAAACAATACTATTTTTTGTGTGCAGTTGTGAAAACAGTCTGCTCAGAAATAAATAACTTATTTTAATTTTAAGAAATAAACAAAAACGACTTTTAGTCCGTCCCATCCATCTTTGAAGATTTGTTTTTGTGTGAATAATTTCAGTTTAGTTTGACGTAAAAAAAAAAGCAGTAAAAGTGTTTTGGAAATAAGAAAACAATACTATTTTTTTGTGTGAAGTTGTGAAAACAGTCTCTGTGGGAAGGTATAGTAAAATTAATTTAATGTATTTATAGTCTGTTTTACAGGGAACGCCTTTTTTCATACTATGGAATTTACAAGTCATTTATTTCTGAGCCGATTGTTTTCTAAGATGCATTCAAAATTATCTCCTTCTTTTTTTTTCTTTCTTTTTTACAAAAAAACTACATTTTTGTAGGATGGGACGGACTACGCTATAGATACTTACTTGTCTGTACTTTATTGTTTTAATGTTCTCGAACTGTAAAGAAAAATCTCACAAATGAACGAGATGCAAACGACAACAAATCGGATCTCGATAATTGCACGAACCGTGCATGAGAAAACAAACTGACCGGAGTTGAAAGCATAACGCAATTTGGGACATTGACGATATGCCCCCAAGGTCGTTTCGGTGTGGATGGCGTCGGCTTGTTGTCCTTTGTTTTGTGTCGCAGAAAATTGTTGGTACGGCATCTTTTTTTAAAAGCCATAACACATGGTATTCCCATATCTCGCTTAAGCCGACAAGCCAGTTCGGACGAATCGAAACTAAAATGTCTGCTGTCGCAATGGTCTCCGGCATTTTCTTCCCGTCCAGTATTTCCACGTTGTTTTAATCAAATTCACACACAGCTTTCTCACAGCAACATTACTAGGAAATGCGTGAAAACTAAATGTATCGGCTTTTGTATTGCTACAGCCGCCATGAACACGCCGTTTAACCATAAAAAATACAAAAGAAGCGATGAACAATGGCGCTGACTATCGAAAGGAGTTCCCTTCGTGACGTCACGGATCAAATCTTACGGAAATTCCCGAAACGAATTCAGCTGGTTCTGTTTTTCAGGGGAATATTTTTAAATGGAAAATATACCGGTATATAATTTTGTTACATTTTTTTTTTTTTTTTTTTTTAATCATATTAAATATCTTGAGTAATATAGCTCAATACATCATACATCTGGAACAGCACTTTAAGCAGTGGATTTGGGCTCAGTGGCATGTCCTCTACAAAATAGCAAAGGAATTTCGGATGGAACTTTCACAATTAAATCCCTAATTAGCATTTGACTTCTTCTTAAGTGCACTTTCCCACGATATTTGTTTCTTAAATTGGTAATTCTGAATCGGATGAGCATACTCTACATTTTACATTTGGTTCCAAGGATGGAACTTTCACAACAATTAAATCCCTAATCTTTCTTAAGTAGCCTTTCCCGCAAAATATTTTTTCTTAAATTGTGGATTTGGGCTCAGTGAGATGTCCTCTAATAAGTAGCGAAAGAATTTTGGTTGGAATTTTCACAACAATTAAATCCCATTTTGGGGGTAATTTCAGTAGTGCCCCCTATTTACTCCCGCACTATATTTACTTAAGAATTGGGTTTCTGTAGTCAGTTGGGGACCCTCTACACCTCAAACCTTTTGGAACTCTCGCAACAATTAAATCTCACTTGGCTCCCGCTCTAATAACTCAGGGCCGTAGCTAGCGGGGGGCAACTGCTCCCCCCCCCCCCCCCCCCCGAAAAAATCCGGAATGCAGTATAGAAACGTAAAGAAAATTCTCTTCTTAACTGTTTAAGGAGTTTTACACTAATAACTACTCGGTTGCCCCCCATAACAAAAAATCCTAGCTACGGTCCTGTAACTAAAATGTAAACTTTAAAGTCTGGTAACCCACCAGACGTTAACCTAAAGTCTCAAACAATCTATCCCACAATACATCATCTGAAATGGCTGATATCAGACGACGCCAGCGTCTACGAGATCATTCTAGGGCCCTTATCGTTCAAACCCGTTAGAAGAGATGTCTCGAGAAAACGTGTTTAGAAGATTCCGTTTCTTACCGGAAACTATAGTGTACATCACTTCTCTGATACTGGTGTCATTGCATCGTTCGACTGCAAGAAATGTGTCTCTGCCTCCACTTTATCAAGTTCTCATTGCCCTAAGATATTTGGGATGTGGTGCGAACCACATGGTTATAGGTTACTGCATGAATGTGTCTCGGGCGACAGTCGGTCGTATTGTTATCGACGTGTGTTGTGTAATTACAGCCATTTCCGCACAGTTCATTTCCTGGTCAAATCATGAGCACATTCGCCAAGTCAAACAAGTTTTCCGTGATATCGCTGGTAATAATTATTATTTGAAAGTTATTTGCTACAATCTCTTGAAAGGAAATGACACATAAGTTGATCGCTCTGTTTACGTGTTATCAAGGGAAACAATTTCATTCACTCGACAGATACAGTTCATTGCCATAATTTTTTCCATGTTACCATAAAAAGAACCCCACAATCATATTGATAGAATTGTATTAATTAAATGTTAAAATATATATAATTTAATACTTTATGTAAAACATAACATTATTTATCTTAATCCCTTCCTCCTTGTCACTCTCCTGGGACGGATCGAGCATTTATTTTCAGGGGCACATTAACATTTTAAAATAGTCCTGTATAGTACAGTAAACCTATAAATATATATAATATAGAGACAGTTTATTTTAACATGTTCTTCTATTTTTAATAAGGTTATTATTCAACGAAAACAAAGAAAAATGTTAAAAGGGCACTTATAAAATTTTATGGGTGTGCAAATTACCGGGATATCCCCCTCTTGAATGCGCTCATCCCCCCCCCCCTCTCTCTCTCTCTCTCTCTCTCTCTCTCTCTCTCTCTCTCTCTCTCTCTCTCTCTCTCTCTCTCTCTCTCTCTCTCTCTCTCTCTCTCTCTCTCTCGCTCTCAAAGTTGTGGCTTGTGTTTTGGACAGGATTTGGCTGTCTAGATGGTACACAAATTAGAATACAGACCCCAAGGAAACATGAGGAAGACTTCATGAACAGAAAGGGGTATCATGCCCTAAATGTTCAGTTGAACTATACCAAATGGGATTTTTTTTTTTTTTTTTTACTGCAGTTTTCAAGCATTTTATTACTTTTATCCCATTACAATACATAACAGAAAACAAAGATGTTTTACATAACATTTTATTGGATTTACAATATTTTGTTTTAGAACACACACACACACACACCAGCAGGCTCAACAAACAACAGTGGTATAATTTCACAATACTTCAGTTGATCCTAAAATATATTTACATCACAACTTTTTAACAATAGCAAGATCCATTTATCTCATCTAACAAACAATTCTTGTCAACATATAAATATCATGACCAGTGTATAAAAACATTAAAGGGGCATTCCTGAGTTTGCTGCAATTTTTAAGATGTTATTGACTAACAGACCTTTTAACGATTGTAATTACATATCAAATATATTTTTCTGGATAAAATGTTAGTGTCTGGTATGACTTTTGAAACCTTTTGTAGGGAGGCTTTCATCCATAATCAGCACTTGGTTTCAGTTGGGGTTTTTTGATTTGGAGAAAGCTTACGATACCACGTGGAAGTATGGGATTTTAAACGACCTCCATGGCATGGGCCTAAGAGGTCGACTTCCTGTTTTTATATCTCAATTTTTAAGAGATAGATCTTTTAAAGTCCGGGTGGGGTCGACTTTGTCCGACATTCACCCACAGGAGATGGGTATGCCTAAAGGTAGTATCCTGTCTGTAGTAGTAACAACAGCATCATCACCCAGTGTTTAACACCTGGTGTGGATTGCTCGTTATATGTCGATGATTTTCAGATTTGCTATAGATCGTCCAATATGAGTATCACCGAATGTAAGTTGCAGCTTTGTTTGAATAAACTTCATCAATGGGCAACTGACAATGGCTTTAGATTCTCAAAGGCCAAAACAGTTTGTATGCATATCTGCCAGAAAAGAGGTCTTCACTTAGATCCAAAGTTGTTTTTGGACAAAAATCCAATTCCAGTTTTGGAGGAGACTAAATTTCTGGGGGTTATATTTGACAGGAAGCTATCATTCGTGCCCCATCTCAAATATGTTAATAAAAAGGGCTTAAAAGCTCTCAATATTTTAAAAGTTATTGGTAATACGGAATGGGGAGCAGACCGGAAGGTTATGCTCCGTCTGTATAGATCTCCTGTACGGTCAAAACTAGATTATGGATGCATTGTGTATGAGTCAGCACGCAAGTCTTACTTTCAGATATTAAATCCTATACACAACCAGGGACTTAGGCTTTGTCTTGGTGCGTTTAGAACATCTCCTGTAGAGAGCTTGTATGTTGAATCACACGAACCCTGTTTGGGTGCTAGACGTGCAAAGCTTTCTCTACAGTATGCTACCAAGACTAAATCTTTACCTACACATAATGCGGTGTTTGACAACAAATATATGTTGTTTGATGCAAGGGCAAATGCTATTCGTACATTTGGTCTTCGCATTAAGCGCTTTTTTCTCGCTTTCCAACATTGATTTAACTGACACTTTGGAAACTCCTTCATATTTTGTTTTACCACCTTGGTGTATTATACCACTGTCACGGGGATTCTATAATTCCCGTAACTGAATAAAACACGATTATCAAAATATCTCTCCTAACTGTATATCTATTAGATCTCTCTGTTAAACCCTAGTATGGCTCGTCTAGGTATGATCAGAGATACGATCTTATATAAAGTATATATTATTATAGCACGTTAGTTCTCTAGAAAACACAACAAAAACACAATACACTTTGGAATCTGTATTAATCTACGCTGACAAATGTACAGCCGTAGTAGTAAATTAATAACAGCAATAATAACAACCCAGAACTGATCACTTAATTAGTTAATCTCTAGGTGTCTAGTTACACAATATGCGAATCACTTCACCGTTACACCACACCCACACGTGTGATAATTGAGAAACGCTTACAGGAGAAGTTAATTAATAAAGGAATTACAACACCATTCCTAACTGGTTAATTTTTAATTAACCCTTACTACTCGTTCAGTAACGTGTGATAATTTAGGAACGCTTCTTGGGGAACTTAATTAATAAAGGAATTACAGCTCTATTCCTAACGGGTTAATTTTTAATTAACCCTAACTACTCATTCAGTAATCTTGTAACACAGAATTAATACTTATCACAATAAAGACAATAACCTACAGTGTACCTAGGTCCGCTAGGATGACTGGCTAAGCTTTATATTACCAAATACTCATATAAGGTTAGAACAAAAAGTCTACGATTTACTTCGTCAGATGACCGAAGACACTGTCTAAAGAATATTGGTATAATACAGTATTAAAATATTTAAAGTCACATCAATCACATCAAGGTTATACACAGAGCAGAAATGATATTTACCAAAGTCCAAACGGACTAACGTTCCCAGGAAGCTTCCTAATTCGTTCTCCTAGATATCTCTAAATCCTAGCTATTTATTCCAAAATCAGAATTGGCCTGGGGGAACAAGGCGGTACCTCACGTATCATCTCATATTCTAAATTTACTACAGTCGGTATATTTCTCTCTGATCGTCAGTCTGGCTGTCGCCAACCGCGAGCAATCTCCTGGCCATAAACAGCACTACCGGAGATATTACGTAACTACTCGCCACATGGCCTCCGCAGCTGGACTAAGTGCATATTGGAATGTCCGATCGAGGACGGTCGCGCAGAAGTCTTACGTAACAAGTTGCCCATCTGGGCTACGGGCAATAAACTGCACACGGCCCTCTAACACAAGTAAAATCGCCACAGGCGAAAACAAATTAAGAGCATGTACCGTGACAACCACCTAAAATTGTGTTTGATCTGGCGCATCTGAAGAAAGATCGCACAGATGCAGTTGTGTATAAGCAATTTTTCATGGAAATTCAAGACAAGTACCGTGATTACATTCCTGTGTATACCGACGGATCACGGGATAGGAATTCTGTGGCTTGTGCTACAATCTTTCCATCACAAACTATCATTTCCATGAGACTGCCCGACTCGGCATCGATCTTTAGTGCTGAAGTTTGGGCAGTCATTAAAGCCTTAGAAGAAATCAAGGATTCGATTGCATCCAAATTTATTATTTTTACCGAATCACTTTCGTGTCTCCAAGCTTTACGCAATATGAAGCTGAACCATCCCTTAATTGGGATGGTGATACGAACGTGTATCTTTTTATCCATTGCCAATAAACATATTGTATTATGTTGGGTGCCCAGCCATGTTGGTATTAGGGATAATGAAAAGGCAGATTCAGCTGCAAAGTCTGCTTTGGATTTGTCTTATGCTGGGGTTGGTGTGCCTTATACTGATTTTAAATTTAGTATCAACCATTTTATGTTTTCATCTTGGGAACATGATTGGGACGGTGCGATTGCAAACAAGCTTCATTCTATCAAGCTAGACTTGGGAGAGTGGCAGTTCTATAGACAGTGCAGGAAGGATGAAATTGTCTTGTGTCGTGCTCCCATCGGTCATACTTACTTGACCCATCCATTTATCTTAAAGAAAGATCCTCCACCTCAGGTTGAGTCCTGTCAGTGTCTTCTGGCTGTGCGACACATTTTGGTGGAGTGTAAGCATTTGTCAGCAACTCGAAAAGATTTATTTGGACAAAGAAATGTGATGGAATCATTTCGATTCCATCCAGGACTTATTTTACTGTTTTTACGTGATACGGACTTTTATTGTAAATTTTAATTTCATCTATCTGTGATATTTGTATTTTTGGAACAGTTCTTTACACTGTGTTTTGATTTAAAGGCATATTGTCACAGACCACTGACCGATTAAATGGCCTAAAAAACATATATTTGATTTGTCCCTAAACATACTTTATTCAACTATCTTCTTAGCCACCCTACTACACTTATTAAGAACATTTTGAAAAAGTAACTGAATTATGGCAATGGTCAATAATTCAAAAATTAATATTGCCAAGATGGTTGACATGGATTTCACTCCATCATGGTTCAGTTAAGGTGATGCGATAATAAGATTTGGTTTCTAAACATTAATGTAATTTTCATTTGTAATCCATTTTTAGAGAAATAAGGTCCTTAAATCTGTGACAGTACGCCTTTAACTGTTGAATTTTTATATTGATGTTGATCATAAAAAAAAATTCCATTTACCATAGTTTGACATTCAATAGCCGATGTATTTTTCGTGCTGGGGTGTCGTTAAACATTCGTTCCTGGTAAAGAACGTTCAGGTCTGTTTATCAACACACTGAAACACATTCCATAGTTTCCACGTGCATCACGCAGTTGCCCCGTATACGTGCGTGGGGTGTCATTCTCGATTTTGACAATTTCCAGGAGGGTCGATTCTGGTTGTAATGTTTGCCCAATTAATTCACTAGTATCATGTAACCATTCCCCACAGCTAATATACCTTACAATTTTGACAACTGTAAATTCTTATTAGAGTTCCCCTACTTTTTTGAAGAGTATATATATGAATGAATGAATGTTTAACGACACCCCAGCACGAAAAATACATCGGCTATTGGGTGTCAAACTATGGTAATGCAAACAAATAAAGTGATGATCAACATCAACACAAACATTCAAGACCCAAACAAAAACAGTGTAAAGAACTGTGCAAAAATACAAATATCACAGATAGATACTGACTTTTACTCTAAATTTCAATGTGTGCTGTATTGGCCATACTCAAAGAGAATGATACACCCCTGCACCACGGTGAGGTTACAGCAAGCGCAGGGGAGCATATATATGAATGCACTCGCAAGTGTGGATTCATTAAAAATAATTCACTCCCCTATAGGGCTCTTGAATTATTGTTCATACTTGCTAGTACATACTCCACTACTTATATAATTATATGGGTGTCTATTCCAAGACAAAATTACTAATTTTAACAGAGGTAAGAGGCATACATCCCAACAATTACTGTACTTAAAGGGACATTCCTGAGTTTGCTGCATTTTTTAAGATGTTATGGACTAACAGAGACTTTTTAACGATTGTAATTACATATCAGATATATTTTTCTGCATAAAATATTAGTGTTTCTGATCGTTCTAATATTTGTACTAGGTTAAATTTCATTTCATTTCCTAAAATATAATTTTTTCCTGGTACGAAATTATTTGAAGACAAAATCCAATTAAGACGACCAGAAACACGTTGAATATATTAAATTTATCATACGGCATAATATCTTGCATTTCCAGTGCAATCAAAGTATGTGATATTTTTTAGATCACATACTTTAAGAATTTGATAACTTTCCAAATTAGATGTAAATTAGTCGAGGTCTCGGCACTAGGTTTATTGACATTTTAGCAAACGTACTTGGGTGACACTCCATGATTGACGTATGCATTCATAATCATCAAATAAAAACATTTCAATGGCAATTTGACACTGAAAGCTGTCCAGCGTTCAGAAAACAAAAAATGTTAGGCATAATTTATTTTGATGTAAGGACATCCAAAATGACGTCATTTCCATTCAAAAATACACCGCGCCACATATTCTTACGTCATTTGAATATCTAGTAATGGCGGACTGGAATTGACCCCTCCGTATGACGAGTTAACCACGCCCACCGTGACACGTGATGCAAGGTTAGACAAACTTTTAATAATGGCTGCCAATTCGCATAGGTCGATAGCAAAATCAACCGATCTGCCGATTACGTTTTTTGCCTTAATTTATTTACAAATATCGTTGTTTAAATAAAAAGCCGACAAGAGGAGACATTCAAGTATTTCACTACAGGGTACATTTACGATGACAACGTGATTTAAATCGACGAAACCCTTTTTACTTGAGTAACTTTTATCGAAGCACAAGAACCCGGAAGTGAACGTCGAATGCAACCAAAAGAACATTTAAAACATCGTATACTCGTTTTTCTTGTCAGAACTGATAAATTAAAATGTCTTGTTTCTTTATTTTTTCTTCTTTTTCATCTTAATTTTTGTTGTTGTTGTTGTTCGACTGTTATATTAATGGAATTCCGATATGATGAGGAACAAGAGAATCAACCGATATACGGCACTTGCCCTATTTATGACACCAAAGCCATACACGAAATTAAAAAAAAAGAGGGTGGGTTGGTGGGGTCCACATCTTTAGCCCTCCAGTTATGTATACTGACATATTGGCCTGTCTCCGTTCTGACAAGACATAATAAAAATAATGTGAATCTTATTTAACGGTCACGTTATACAGTTATTTTAAATTACTGTACACTATATTGATCAATATACATATTTACATGCATAGGAATGCTGATGCACAGTAAAACAGAGTTAACATGATTAATTTAAGTTTTCCATAATGTATTATAGATTCTGAAGTCATACATACATATTGTACATTATAATCGTATTAATCATTGGAAAATATATTGGCTTTGAGGGTGTAATTTTAATATGTTGAGATTATATGGTGCCACAAATTGGGAGATATATCTTGCTGCCAAGAAAAATTAAAATAATTCCCATAACTGATGACTTTTATAACACAAGGAATATGCACACTTTAACAGAAATTCGTGGCATTTTCAAACAAAAAAGTACGAAAAACTAAGTATTCTGAAGAAAAAGTAGGAAAAATAGGACAAAGACCAAAAAGTACGAAAACGTAGGATAGCTGGACAGTCTGTAAAATATTTCCAATTAAGCCAGTACAACAGTGTTTAAATAAATTATAAACTCATGGGTTGTGGTAACAACTGTTGGAAATCAAACTTGAAGCTTCTGCCCCCCCCCCCCCCCCCCCCCCATCTCACACAACCCACCCATTTGTTATTCTACTGTCACACAAAATATACTCACAAAGCTTTATCTGTTCTAGAGGCATAGGCAGATAAAAAATAGTAATAAATATTATAAGACAACCCATGCCTACAGAACAATAATAATAATACAAAATAAAAATTTAATTTAAAAAAGGCAAAATTATATATATATATATATAACATAAAACTAAACCACAGATTGCAGTTCGCACAATTTGTTTAATATTTATTATGAGAATACTTCCTAACATTTTCTTTTTTCTCAAAGAGAGGGTCTTTACATATTAATCCCCATACAATCTGGTACAGGTAAATAAATTTATTCAAAAATGTATCTTTCTGTAGCATCCATCTCCAAATCATTATCATCGAAACTTGTAGTCAACTGAGCAGTTAAGGATTACCATTTGATGGGTGGTGTCAAACTGAATCCCAAGTCTTGGAAGTCTGAATTACTCCTTAGCAGCAATATGTCAAACACACACAAAAAAAAATATATATATATATATATTGTATTAAATGAAATTGTTGAAAGTGTTTCATTTTCAGTAGCAATTTCACCCCCTGCCTCAGTTTTTCTTTCACATATCAGTTGAAACTGTTCTATTATTTCTATCATTCTGTTCTCAATATCAAGATGCAATGTAATTTGTTTAGTTTGTCTTCAGAATCTCATTTTCGACATCTAATCAATGACTCCACATCCATTGGTCCAGTTGCTGAAATATATAAAAACAAACATGTTAAGTATTTCACATCCATTTGCAGAAGTACATTAGTCTGTAACTTAATTACATATTGTTGTATTAATTTAAAGTTTAATTTAATTTTAGGAAAACATTTTTTTAACAGGAAACAAAATCAATGTGACTAAACAAAGTATAAAATTCAAAAGTATAGCAGTAAATTAAGAAAAGTAGTGAACAATGTATTTAACTTTGATGATGTTATTTGATTTCTATTAGAAAGTTGCACAAAGCTACATATAAGATGACATGTGGAAGAAGAAAAATGCCTATGCTTTGCTAAAATTTGGGGTATAAAATAATGATGAAAAACAAAACTACTGTCTCCAAAAGAAAATCATATTTAGGGTAGGTAATAAAAACAAAACAGATGTAAGTGCCTCATCTAGGTGGTTATGGGTTTGAACTTTGAAATGTTTTGAAATTAGGGTTAGGACATTACATTTCAAGCACATGACCATTTATAAACAGCAGTTATTTTACTATCATTTATCTAAACATTAAAAAATATATCTATTAATTTCCAAGATTTTAGGGTACATAAGTTTAACCTCAGTAGCCTCTGGCAGAACCATTAAGTTCAAAATTCTAAGAATAAAAATAAAGAAATAATAAAATGTCTTACCAGTATTTATTATAAATTACCCAAGATTGGTAACTGATCTGCTGTTAGGTGAGGAATTGTTTTAATATATATTATGGTAAAATTGGGTTGTTTTAATTGAGGGGTGGGGTGGAGGGGGACTAATGGATAAGTTAAAGTTTGTTTTGTTTAAAGACACCACTAGAGCACATTGAATTATTAATCATCAGCTATTGCATGTCAAACATTTTGTATAGTTTAGAGTGCAAACCTGCTACATTAGTAGCCAGGTATCTTTTATGTATATATATACACCACCTAACGGACAGAATAGTACATACCACAGCCTTTGATATACTAGTCGTGATGCACTGGCTTAAATCGAATCAAACCGAGAAATCGTAACCGGCAGATCTGTTCCGGTTGCAAAAAATCACAATTTTTTTTTTTTTAAATTTTGTTTGCTTCAAAACATTTCAGGGTCCCTACATAAAATTTGCCTAATTTATAACTTTCCAGACAATACTTCCTTATCACCCTAAAGCTCACAACCATATATAGGTTACTCCCTCACTCCCCCTCCCCCACACACACAAAAGCACATACACAGACTCACGCCTAAACACATGCAAACAAAAAGAAAAAAGGCTAAGACTTCCAAACTTTCCAGCATGCTTGTTAATACCTTCACTAATCCTAAACCTAACTTACGCCTAAATTAACTGAATGCTGGAACGATCGAAGTCATACCAAAACTTTTATTTTGGCCATTCCTCTGACTGTGCAGTTTAACGACGGATTCTTAACCACAATATATACATCGAAGACTGATTAAATGAGTCAGTAAATTCCATTACATTGGAGGGAAAGTGATTCATAAACTCTTACCTTCATAGAATTTATATATCAGTTGAATTTTGATGGATTTCGGCAAAACTTCACTTTCAATACCATGTGACGGTTTCGCTGGAAAACACTGATTTTACGTCAATCGTAGGCTCCGCATAGTTGTCATCGCTGTTAACACTTGTCAGCAGAAGTATATGTTTACTATGATTATAATTCAGTTGGAGGTGACAATTATTTTAACTAATTTTAATGCTAACTATACAAAAACGTTACACATCAAAACAAATTATGTTGTCTAACCTAATGGCCTCCAAGCAAATTTGGGCCCGCGGTTTTTGAACCGCGAAATATGATTGGTCCAGCGCGGTTGTCAATCACGCCGTACGGAGGGGTCAATTAAAGTTGCGTGTACAGTTTACAAAAACACGTTGTATTAAGCTTGAGCTTATATGATAAAGAGATATATATTGACAATACCGAAATACATGAGGGTAATAATCTCTTTATCTGAGACACTGATATTCTAAACCAGAAAATATATTTAATATATAAGTTTAATCGTAGAAATAGTTTATTAGTCGGAAACATCTTACAATGCAGCAAACTCATGAATGTCCCTTTAAATGTTTGTTTTCTGATGCATATTACTAAATTGTATGTGGATAAATGTTATTTACTTTTGAGGACCTTTGACAATAGCAACTTCGAAAAGACAACTTCCCTGCTTTCCCTGACCAGTTGCATCTGGTGGCTAGTGGGTTGGTGAAGACGGCCGACATCGTCCTGTCCACCGTGTTCTTCACCCCGTATCCTCCCAAACTCGCAAGATAACGGTTCTATATAAAACAAAGTTAAATATAAGAATATAGCTGTGTACACCATGTCTTGTGTATGAAAAATTAAAGCTTACTCCTTTTAATATTTCCTAATTAACTAGAAGGAATGAATGAATGTTTTAACGACACCCCATCACAAAAAAATATTGGCTGTTGGGTGTCACAAATGGTAAGTATATGAAAATATTATTTATATATATTTATGTAAAACCATAGTGTGGGGAGAGAGAGTGGTAGTATAAAATAATACATAAAATCAAGGTAAATATATTTTAAAACTTTGTATACAAGTCAAAGTGTTTTAAAAACTGTGCAATTAACTTTGGATGGAATTTTAAAAGATAATTTCTCGTCAAGTACCACTGTGCCAAGTACCCTAATTTGAAATAAGGTACCTGTAAAACTAAATACTACAATCGTGTGTGAAACAATGGGTGTTGTAAAAACATCCCCTGCGCGTGCTGTAACTTCACCGTGGTGCAGGGGTGAAACATTCTCTTTGAGAATGGCCAATACAGCCCAAATTAATATTTTGAGTAAAAGTCAGTATCTATCTGTGATAAATTTGTTTTGCTTTTACCATAGTGTGACACCCAATAGCCGATGTATTTTTCGTGCTGGGGTGTCGTTAAACATTCATTCATTCATTCACTGTAAAAAAAAATCAGTTATATCAGATAATCCTATGTGTGAGAGGTTGCAGTATTTAGATATATAGACTATAATGTGGTTGATATATTGTGTATACGTGCAGTAGTAGTTTTAGTGCATACAATAACATTGTGGCATGTACTATTCTATTTGGTATAGTACTACCGTCAAACCTACCGTAACAGCTTGCGCACACCTTAAATAACACGGAGGCGGTAGTGTTTCTGATCCAACAGGAAAAACAAACTCGGACCGGAGACAGATGGTAAATACGCAGAAAAACATTTTTAAAAACCCACGCGGATTCTACGTATCTTTGACTGTGAATGTACTCGAAGGGGGTAGAGAATTAATGTAAAAAGTCCATCTTGATGAATGGTACCTACAGCATTCCAAAGTACATTAAAATGCATCAATTTGTACATTCCCCCCCCCCCCCCCCCAAAAAAAAAAAAACCCAACAAAAACAACGTTTCAATGGATATGCACCCTTAGAATGAAAATAGGCCAGTGGTAAGTGGTAAAGCGCCCGCTTATGTGCGGTCGGTCTGGGATCGATTCCCGTTGGTGGGCTCATTGGGCTATTTCTCGTGACAGCCAGTGGTATGTGTTATCAAAGGCCGTGCTATGTGCTGTCCTTTGTGGGAGGCGCATATAAAACATCCCTTGCTACTAATGGAAAAATGTAGCGGGTTTCCCCTCTAACACTATATGTCAAAATTACCAAATGTTTGACATCCAATAAGCCGATGAGTAATAAATCAATTTTCTAGTGGTGTCGTTAAACAAAACAAACAAACCCTTAAAATTAAAAACAAAGTCCATACAGATTTCCAGTTATTTTCACCCTTCGTTTTTCATGACAAATGGTGTATTTGCTTACCATCCCCCTCCCCAACGACTTGCACTGTGCCGCATTTTGGCCAACAGGTCCAATTTAGACCAACAGGTGAACAAGACGTTATCGATTACTTCAACAGTTCGTTAAAGGGACTATCCATTTTAAAGTTGTTCTAGTATTACATGTTTAGAATACCAGTGTTTCTGGTCGTCCTAATATTTGTAAGTAGCCAAAACAGGATTTGGTACGTATGAAAACAATATACGCTCGTATATTAAAAAATAAAATGCAATTTGACCTAGTGCAATGGTAGACGACCAGAAACAAGTTTGAAGTTACATTATCTGGTTACCATATTATAACATCATGTACAAATGTGAAATACAAGCTCAAATGCACTTTTAAAAAAGTCGTGTGTGTTCGCTATGAACGGATATCATCAAACGTATACGCTTGATTCGTCGCCTCTGCCGCCATAGCTCGGCAAAGCACAAACGACAGCCTGTTGTCAGTTTCAGTTAACGCGTGTGTTTACCGATTTCAAATTGTAGGGTTCGTCTCAAAAAATTAAAAGAGAAATCTAGCGCTGTAGTTAAAACCGGTTTGGTCTTGACAACGTATTATCGACAGTCGTACCTTTCTATTTCAGAATTGATATTTTATAAAGTGTTAGTAGGACTTTCAAAGTTTAGTTTGTATACTAGTAACACATTAATCATGTATATATTTTTAAAATAAAATATACTAAAAAAAGTAAAGTAAAGTTTGTTTTATTTAACGACGCCACTAGAGCACATTGATTTTTTTTATCTTATCATCGGCTATTGGACGTCAAACATATGGTCATTTTGACACTGTTTTTAGAGGAAACCCGCTGTCGCCACATAGGCTACTCTTTTTACGACAGGCAGCAAGGGATCTTTTATTTGCGCTTCCTACAGGCATTATAGCACAAACCATGGCCTTTGTTGAACCAGTTATGGATCACTGGTCGGTGCAAGTGGTTTACACCTACCCATTGAGCCTTGCGGAGCACTCATTCAGGGTTTGGAGTCGGTATCTGGATTAAAAATCCCATGTCTCGACTGGGATCCGAACCCAGTACCTACGAGCCTGTAGACCGATGGCCTAACCACGACGCCACCGAGGCCGGTAAAAAAAAAAATACTAAAGTAGACAATGAACGTTTTCACTTCTTAATTTTACGTGTTAAAATCGACAAATTCAAATAAATATTATTTCGTTTGGAAAGGGTAAAGTTGGGGGGGGGGGGGGGGGGGGGATTTAACGACATCAAAGATAAAGCATATTGATATAATAATCATCCGACCCCATACAACCGTAAATAAAACGTGTTGAGTGCGTCGTTAAATGAAACATATCCTATCCTTCCTTCCATCTGCTGTTGGATGTCAACATTTAGTAATTTTGACATATAATCTTAGAGAGGAATCGGGTGCATGTGCAGTTGAAGGGTATTGGAGGTCGAAACCCTTACTTGCCCAAGCTTAAAAAAACCTCGAAATGTATTTTTTGGGGCCCATATAAACTTCGCTCAACACAGTCTATAACCCCAACCCCGCTGAAATCCCTGCACACGCGCCTTGGAAACCTGCTACATTTTACCATCCCACAGACAGGATATCACATACCATGGTCTTTTTGTATACCCGCTGATGGGGATCGATCCTAGTCTGACCGCGCATTTCCAAAAAATACCTTTTAATGTCTAAGTAATGAATAAAAATAACATATAGTCTTGAAAAATGTTACGTAAATCGAACAGAGTACCCTCTTCCTCTACCCCTAGAGCGTTACGTAAATAGTAGAACCCCTTACATGTAACGCGTATGCCAACAGCTGGCCACTGTCAAAAGTTCAAGGCAAATCCCCCACTCACCGACCCCTGGAAAGGCGTTGTACCATATCTCTGTGGATATATGTTTTGGAGATTTGAGACGACCCCTCAATCAAGACAGTTAAATTTGTTCAAAAATTGCGAAATCTCACGTGATCTCTTATTGGGGAATTCTATACTTGTGATAAGCCAATGAAAACCGAGATCGGTACGAGTCCGTAAAAAGTGTTTACTTTCAAAATCATGGCTTTGTTTTGACCTGGATAAGCCAGCGTAGTGCGGCGTCATATATGCACCAAACGTAATTGGATTTTCTGTTCTATATGCTTAAATAATAAAAAATATTCCAGGGAATGTAGTTTATTTGGAATGTATTTTATTTTGAAAAATATTTGTAATTACAGTCGTTACAACGTCTCTATTAGTCAACAGCATCTCAATAATGGGCGAAAACGCAGTCCTTTTAAAGTGCCAGACCCTGTGAGGGAATTACACTCTCTGACATAGCATTCTGAGATAAAGTACACTTTCTTAAATTCCTGCTGAGTATTATATTTTAAACATACCAAACCCACATGAATATTTTGAGTAGGTATCGAAATAGTTGTAAATGTCTCGGTTGTACTTGGATATCAAAATATCTTTACCTTTCATAGATTAATAACTCCCTTACCCACTGTAATTCCGCCACGTGACGGAATTACAGATGCTGTAATTCCGTCATATCAATATATTTACCATTAAAACAAACTGTGATTCTCAATCTTTTATTCAAAATAAAAACAGTTAACAATTTGACACCAGGACATGAGATCAACACTGGCCAATGGGCATCTCATGACGGTAGGCCTACCTACATGAGCATGCGACACGTGGAATTGTGCCAACTGTTCTCACCATCAACAAGGCTTAATACTCAACACGAAAAACTGGACCTCATGCAGCTTAAACACGAAAACAGCTGAGACGGTATGGTCCTCAGACAAACTCAACAAAGAAATTTTGAACTATAACCAGAACCTCAGACAAACTCAACCAAGAAATATTCAACTGATCCTAAGCTTCAACATGAAAGTGGTCCTCACCAATAATATTAGTATACTGTAGAATCGGTCAGGAGCCGTTGCAACTTTCCAGATGGCAGCACTCTCAATTTATGTAATGGTTTTTCATATTAAAATGTAGGTGCTGCCATCTGGAAAGTCACAACGGCTCCTGGCCGATTCTACAGTACTAACGGATACTAGTCCTCAACTATAGGCATTGTTGTGAATGTTCCACAACCGCCCGATGTTTGGATGGTGGTCACAGGGATAACACACACAGAACTGACAAAAACGACGAGTCCACCAAGACCCTTTAAAGACAGGGTAAGCAGGTATAACGTCCATCATCATCTATACCCCCCCCCCCCCCCCCCCCCCCCCCAGTCTTCGCCACAAGATTCATGTACCCAAATGCGGCATTTTTGGCATTCGATCCATTCGTCCGTCCGTTGATTTTGGGTCAGATACAGAGCCATAGTAATGGCCGCAGTACCCGCATAAATCGTCGCTATTGGCATCATCGGGCTCCTTTCTGATTTTAGGATGTGTACGTGCTGGTGTGGGATTTAATGGCTTTGGTTTTTTCGATTTTTTTTTATGAAACTTGGACCTGCGACGGGTTGAGGTCTCACTTGGTTAGCAGCGGTGACACTGGGCGCGGCACTTAGACCTGCGACGTGATTCTGCATATTATGACGAACAGGAAGATTGCGGTATTCGTCAGCACTTGTGTAAAATTTCAACTGGATGTTGTCCTTGTCAAGAGGTTTCAAGAAATGTGTTGTAATTGTTCCTTTGAATGTTTGTAGACCATTCCAGAGGGCTTCGGTACCAAAATCTTGACACTTCTGCTGAATTGCTGCTTCATCCATGACGTGTACATGGATATTTGTTCCGCAGGATTTGACTGCAGTGGCAAGTGTTTCTGCATTATTGACGATGATAGTTCTGGCCATAGTCAAGCGATGTGCCATTCTTTTCACATTACCTCCCATTGCGTCATTCGGACCTTTTCCGTGTGACGTAGCGAAATAGTTCCACTGTATTTGCAACCCATGGTGTTCCTGGAGTTTGAAGACAAGTGCGAAAACGTATTTGTTTTTGTATTGGCTTGACGGTCCATCTGTCCAAACGTCAACCACCTCAACACTAGGCATTTTGGACTTGATCACGTCCATGATCTGGGAGGTGAATGCAGTCACAGCAGACTGTTCGTGCTCACGGTAGTCGCTCACTATCACGTATGACAGATTTTGTCCACGGTGGTACACCATAACTGTGTAGACAGTAACTTGCCTTTGCTTCCAGTGCGCGCTTTGAATTTCATCCTGCCATATGCAAGTGAAATTCTCTGCAATGTCCATTTGAAGTAGGCATCTGTTGCTATCTGATTCCATGGCCTTCAATTTCGAGTCGTTGTAGGAAGTGGCTTGCTTCTCTTTGATGAACGAGTGCCAGAAGAATTTCGGGAGTTGACCGGCAAGCTCATCGCCGTCATTGCCTTTAGTAAGAAACCGTTTTCTTCTACCCATTGATACCACTTGAAGGTGGGGTCTTCTTCGACTACATCTCGGAACACTTGGTTGAACAGAGTGGCATCAGAACATTGTTCACAATTGTTGGACATGCATTCCTCACTTGTGACACTGCACTTGCATCTGGCTGTGAAAAGTTCTTTGGAGTAGAGTGGAACGACATCAGGATATTTTCGATGGAGAGCCTCGAGAAGAAGAAAGACATTCTCGTGATATCTGTAGCCGCACACGTTATGGGGCATTTGTGATGACAAAAAGACCCACTTCGGACGTAATTCAGCGAACTTTGATTTTCCGATGTTGATTTGTGGATGGTCAGCTTTGAAACAACAATACGCCTCAGATAAAGTCATTGTCAAATGTCTTTTCTGCTTTTTCATTTTTTCACCATTTGAATTCCTAACAGTTACATAGTCAGCCTTTCCTGGCATCACACGGGAAAATGCATCGTTCTGGTAGAACGCCAGGACTGTGTCTACTGTTTCTTGGGGTAGTATGCGGCTTGGCTGGTTAACCACATGTAGATCTAAGATGTCGCAAGCGAGTGCTTTAAGGACAGTTGCACGTTTCCTTGGGCTTTTTGGTAAGGCTTTTAACACCCGCGATTTAGCTTTATTTAGTGATGCACTATTTCCATATTTGTAGCATTGTAGTGTACCGTCAGTGACATCACCAGCACGATATTTCTTCACTGCTGTTAAGGTCCTTTCTCTCAATTTCTTTAGTTCACCTGGTGTTAAGTTTTTCCTTTCTCTGTCTCGTTTTTTGTATTTGTTATATTCTCTGGCATCTTGTGTCAACCGCAACCGCCTCTCTCGCTGGCGCTCTACTGCAGTCTTGCCAATGGTGAAGCTTGTGCTACAAAATGAAAACAAAAATGAGGCTACTACGCCTATATATTAGGCTATGACCAATGATCTCAACTGGTCAAAACTATAGTGTGACGGAATTATGTGCACACGTAATTCTGTCACAGGTTGTTTGAAGCCCCCAGGATAGAAAAATTACTCCAACTGTATTAATATATTTAGCACATGGCTTAATTTGGTTAAAAACAAGCTTTTACAAAATATGAATAACTAATTTAGCAGCCACACAATCTAGATGAAAAATATTGTGACGGAATTACATGGCCACGTGCATTATGGATTGAGAAATATTTTTACCTTCAAAGGTCAACTGGGCTAAATTTCGCCCAAAATATTGTACTCTGCGTGTTCTATAGACTTTCATGTTTAAAATGATATATAACTAATTCATCAACTTGTCCCGATTGACGTGGAGTTCATGTTTTACATAATTGAAATTGGACACTACTTGCATTTTTTTTTCTTTCTAGATTATCCATTTTTGCATATTCAAAGTGTTTCTGGTCATTCTAGTGTTTGTAATACCAAGGCATGAACTAGTGAGAAATAAGGGTTATGGAGCCACATTTTATTTACGGTTATATGGCGTTAGACGTATGGTTAAGGACCACACAGATTTATATATATATATAGAGAGAGAGAGAGACAGAGAGAGGGGGGGGGGGGGGGGGGGGAGGGAGGGAGAGAGAGAGCCCGCTGTCGCCACTTCATGGGTTACTCTTTTTCGATTAGCAGCAAGAGACTTTTATATGCATCATCCCACAGACAGGATAGTCAATGCCACGGCCTTTGTTACACCAGTCGTGGTACACTGGCTGTATACACACTCATATGTATGTATGTCTCTGTGTGTGTATGCAATGTGGGTTCAGGACTAGACGTAGCACGGTTGATCATTTTGTTAGATTTGAAACGTTTTGTAGGGATGCTTTTATCCATAACCAGCATTTAGTATCGGTCTTTTTGTACCTCGAGAAAGCATATGATACTACGTGGAAGTATGGGATTTTGAAAGACCTCCATGGCATGGGCTTAAGAGGCTGTATGCCTGACTTTATTTCAAATTTCTTACAGAATCTACGTTATCCGATTCTCACTCCCAAGAGATGGGTGTGCCTCAAGGTAGCATCCTGTCAGTAACTTTATTTTCCGTGAAAATTAACAGCATCACCCAGTGTTTAAAACCTGGCGTTGATACCTCGTTATATGTCGACGATTTTCAGATTTGCTACAGGTCGTCCAGTATGAGTATCATTGAACGTCAGTTGCAGTTTTGTTTGAATAAACTTCAACAATGGGCAACTGACAATGGATTTCGATTCTCAAAGTCAAAAACAGTCTGTATGCATATCTGCCAGAAAAGAGGTCACCATTTAGATCCACAGCTGTTTCTGGATAAAACTCCGGTTCCAGTTGTGTAGGAGACCAAACTTCTGCTGGTTATTTTTGACAGGAGGCTATCTTTTGTTCCTCATTTACAGTATGTGAAAAAGAAGGGATTAAAGGCCCTCAATATCTTAAAAGTTATTGGCAAGACTGAATGGGGAGCAGATCTTTATTTCGGTCTAAACTTGATTATGGGTGCATTGTGTATGGGTCAGCACGTAAGTCTTACTTGCAAATGCTAGATCCTATACACAGCAGGGACTTAGGCTTTGTTTTTGTGCTTTCAAAACATCTCATGTGGAGAGCTTGTATGTCGATGCACACGAACCTAGTTTGGGTGCTAGACGTGCAAAGCTTTCTCTGCAGTATACTACAAAGATTAAATCAATGCCAAAACATCCTGCACACAATGCGGTGTTTGATAATAAATATATGATGCGAAACCGAATCCGATTCGAACATTTGGTCTTCGCATTAAGCAGTTTTTATTAGTTTCCAACATTGATTTAAGAGACATTTTGGAAAAGCATTCATATTTTATTTTGCCACCTTGGTGTATCAAACCACCAAAAATTGTATTCGATTTTGTGCATCTAAAGAAAGATCGCACAGATGCAGTTATTTATAAATATTTCATGGAAATCCAAGAGCGGTACTATGATTACATTTCTGTTTACACAGACGGATCACGGGATGGGAATTCTGTGGCTTGTGCTACAGTGTTTCCATCAGACGCAATAATTTCCATGAGATTGCCCGATTCAGCATCAATCTTTACTGCTGAAATTTGGGCAATCATTAAAGCCCTGGAACAGATTACGGATTCATGTGCATCCAAGTATATTATTTTCTCCAAGCTCTACAGTACATGAAATTGGAGCATCCCTTAGTTGGGATGGTGATACAAAAGTGTGTCATTTTATCAATTGCCAATGAAGATGTTATATTTTGTTGGGTACCCAGCCATGTTGGCATTAAGGGTAACGAAAAGGCAGATGTTGCTGCCAAGTCCGCTTTGAACTTGCCCCGTGTCCATGTTGGTGTCCCCTACAGTGATTTTAAATTTCATATTAACCTATTATCTTTTCGACTTGGCAACATGATTGGGACGGTGCGGTTGCGAATAAGCTTCATTCTGTCAAGGCAGTCTTGGGAGAGTGGCAGTCATCCTACAGGCGGTGCAGGAAGGATGAAGTAGTCTTATGCCGTGCCCGCATCGGCCATACATAATTGACGCATTCATTTATTTTAGAGAAGAACCCTCCTCCTCAATGTGAACACTGTCAGTGTACACTCGCTGTGCGGCACACTTTGGTGGAGTGTGATCATCTCAAGCCTATGAGAGATGATATATTTGGCAACAGAAATATTTTGGAATCGTTTAAATTCCATCCAATGTTAATTGTAAAGTTTTTAAAACACTTTTATTCTATACAAAATTTTAAGATATACTTAACTTGATTTTATATATTGTATTATACTTTTCCCCACAGCTCCTTACACTGTGGTTTTACATAAATATATATAAATAATATGTTCATATACTTACCATTTGTGACACCCAATAGCGGATATGTATTTTTGTGCTGGGGTGTCGTTAAACAAATATTTATTCAAAACATGCATTCTGTGTGTGTATGTCGCCGAATAATTATAAATAAATATTGGGACGGATTTACGAAGCCTATTTTTCTTAAACGCAGGTGTTTAAGCATTTACGTATGTAGTTACACACAATTTTGTTTTGTTTAACGACACCACTGGAGCACATTGATTAATTAATCATCGGCAATTGGATGTCAAACATTTGGTAATTCTGACAAGTTCTCATCAGATGAAACCCGCAACATTTTTCCTAATGCAGCAAGGAATCTTTTATATGCACCATCCCACAGACAGGATAGCACATACCACGGCCTTTGATATACCAGTCGTGGCGCACTGGCTGGAACGAGAAATGGGCCCACCGACGGGGATCGATCCCAAACCTACCGCGCATCAAGCGAGCGCTTTACAACTGGGCTACGTCCCGCCCCCTGTGGTTACACAGTTGCGTAACTAATAGTGGGGTTGCAAAACTCTCGGTAGAGACGAGCGAATGAACACGAATGGAGTTCACGTACGATTGGCTTTTATTGTTATCCAGTACTCTGGTTACATCCAGCGAACGACTGCAACCGACACCACCGCTTACAATCTGTCACGATCTAGTGAAATCCACGGGTGAAATCCTAGTACGTGTTATCCTCGTTGTAGTCTGTCGATGGCGTACTGGCAACAGGCGGAATGGATATGTAAAGTGTATACCACTTGACGCTAATGACAGTGCACGTAAAAATCACGTAAGTAGTCATTTGCGTTCACACAATGCAACTCACTCACTCACTCACTCACTCACTCTCTCTCTCTCTCTCTCTCTCTCTCTCTCTCTCTCTCTCTCTCTCTCTCTCTCTCTCTCTCTCTCTCTCTCTCTCTCTCTCTCTCTCTCTCATCGTGTCTCGTTAACTAATAATTTAATCCGATTGCTAATGATGGCTTCAGAAACAAGTACAATATTTGTAATGTCAACCGGCCACTGTGGTGTCGTGGTTAAGCCGTCGGACATAAGGCTGGTAGGTACTGGGTTCTCAGCCCAATACCGGCTCCCACCCTGAGCGAGATTTAACGACGCAATGGATAGGTGTAAGAACTTTCTCACTAACAACTAACCCACTGTCCTAGACAGACAGCCCAGATAACTGAGGTGTTTGTGTGCCCAGGACAGCGTGCTTGAACCTTGATTAGATATAAGCACGAAAATATGTTGACATGAAATGTCAGTACTGAAATAACAACAGTGCATGGATAACGTCTGCAATGTTCACTGACTGGCGTTTTGACTGTGACAAAAGAAAAAGAAAACCTACTGGTTGACATTTATCTCGGTCACCCATACGTTGAAGGACTGTCTAATATGATGACGTCCAAAAGAAACTTTACACGGCTTGAAATTGTATTACAGAAAACCAACAATGGGAATAGTGGGATACAGAGAGTATTAAACGAGTTCCCGTGAGAGACCGTTTATATTACCAGTGTGTTTTCAATCGTACATCATGAGCGGAAGCGAGTCGTCTACGATTAAAAACACACAAGTTGTAATATAAACGGGAACGAGTATAGTATTTTGTTTATTACACCGTAGATCAATGAACAAACATCGCACAGAATGATTTTCAAAATAAATAAACAAGACATAAAGATTAAAGACCGGTGAAAAGGACGTCACTTCATTTAGCTATTTATCAATGACATTTTGAATTCCTACCCCACAGATATATAAATGAAGTTTACACAAACACTATTATAAAGATATTTAAGACTAAAACAAATTATTAAAATATATACTTTGTTAAATGGAATCTGCTAACATTATAAGAATGGACAGGAAATTATCAGAGGTCGTGACCTCTCAAAAAGCATATTGCACAATGTGAAGAGACAAAACATATCAGATGGGTACCTCTTCCACCGCGGTGTAATAAATGAAGTGTCATGAAGTTCAACATGTTAATGTCACAATGTACTTCGTGATACATCCAAAGTGTTTGTAAGGTGCTTTCTGAAGTGGTTGTTTTCCATTAGCAACAATATTTATTAAATGTTATGTGTGTAAAGTTTCTTTTGGAGGTTGGTATATTTGTTATTAAACTGACCTAGCTACAGGACACAACATGGTGCAACCAATGGATATTGCTGAATGTGAAATGAAATTAATATAGATTAGATTAGATTAGATTAGATTCGATCTAGCTAACATAAAGGTTCGAATTACACAACACTTTACCTTTATGACACAAATTTTAACCCAATAGCCGATTATTTTTGTGCTGGGGTGCCGTTAAACAAACATTCATTCATTCAAATTGATTTTACGTTAAAGGAAACATGACACGAGATCATATTATAGCTCATTTTAAAAGAAAAATGATATAAAAATAATATACAAATAACTTTATAACAATAAAATACGTGTAGTTAACTTAAAATGAAGAAATTACGCTAATCAGTATCAAAGTACGATTTATGCATATTTCTTCGTGAGCGTTCGGAAAAAAAGGGAAGTGACGTCAGAGCCGCTGTACTCTTCCATTGATGTTAACTGTTTATATATGGAGTAAGGGGCTTACGATCTTTTCAGTCCAACAGTGCCGTACTGCGCAGCCTTTGGGTGTAAAAATAAACACTTTAAACGGTCGGGATTGTCTTTTTATGGTTTTCCAAAGGATTGTATCCGAAGAAAGACGCGTGTATTTTATCGCAAAAGAAAAGATTGGACACCAACACCGCATAGTACTTTGGTGTCAGCCTATTTACAGCCCGGAGCCCGAACGTTACCCGGAGACAAATACAGTACTCGGTTGCGAATGCCGAGGTGTACATTGTACATATTTGGCACAAAGATACACCTCAGCATGATGTATTTATATATGTTAAAACAAAAATGTAGAATTTTTTATTTATTTATTTTTTTGGAAAAAAAAAGATTTTTCATGTTAGGGCTGTAGGCCTACATAACAAAATCTGTATTCACCGTCCGAAGAAGGAAACGTCAATAAGTAATTAAATATGGCATATACAAACATGGGATTTGGCATGAGGATACATCTCAGTACGATGTATTTAAATATGTTTTTAAAAAACGTGTAGAAAACAATAATAATTTTAAATAATGTTTTTAATCTTCGGGCGGAATACGTCACAAAAACGTTCCTCATCGCCCGAAGCCCCAAAGCAACACGAAGTTCAATACAAAATAAACCACTACTGTCGGTGTCGAAATAACTATTATGTTTCATCCACGGGCTGACTTGAGAATCGGAGTGTCGTTTTAGTTAATTGGTCCTTTCTTTCCGTGGCCTGCACATGTGATTCCTGATTGGCAGGTGTATATTGCAGGGTATCGACCAGGTAAGTGATTACCACGGTCTAGACATACGTACAAAATACGTGCCAGTTTTTTTAAGATCACAGGGTATTGTGGCGTGACCTGTCGCGACTATAGAACAATGTTAATGGACATTATCAGCCGCCCTGCTTCATTACTGTAAATAATGCTGTAAAACCCTTGATTAAGTAGACTTTCCCATCTAAAATTACAAAACTGACCAATTACGTAGTACCAAAGAAAAGAAAATTATCACTTGGGTATCGTGAGTGGTCGTTTTTACTCTAACGCACCCAACCAATAGGCCTAATAATATGCTACTTTTGTTTATGAGAGAAAAATACTATAACCCCATTTCGTTCTATTGATGCAAATAGAAATATATTTAGTTTAAAAGTTGATTATACTCTCAAGTCATTTATGTTGTTTTACAAGCCAGGTTAATTAAAGTGAAGCGCCTTGTCGTAAATTAGAGCGTTTGTTTACACTGTGCATACAGATTTCATTATGTACAGCCCGAACATAAAAAATGCGATATTTTCTAAAAAAAAAAACCCACCCAAAAATGTTTGTCCTACATTTATATTTTTTACATATTTAAATACATCATATCGAGGTGTATCTTTATGCTAAATATGAACAGTATACACCTCGGTTTTAGCATCCGAGTTTTGGTTTTGTCTCCGGGTTACTTTCGGGCTCCGGGCTGGAAATTGGTCGACCGGTCTGGTCTGGCACCATCAGTTTCTCCACCCTCCGACTCGCTATCCGTTTTTTCTTCAGTATCACTGTTGTAAGTAAATGTGTGTCTTTCTTCATTTACTAACAGCTCATATTGATACGGCAAAACGTTTTGCGAACGAACACTCATTGTTTTGGTAAGCTGTGCAAGTCTTAGATTCTTTATGCGTGGTACGGACTAATGCTTTTAAGTGTAAGGCGTCAGATCAAGCGACGCGTCTCTGACGTCACGGACCTCGTGATTGCCCTGCTCATTAAAGATCGGCAATTTCCGCTAAGAGCTCGTATCTGGGGTTCTTTTATGGAGATATTTTAAGTAATTAATTTTTTATAATTTTTTTTTTTAGGTGATTCAATTTATAATTAATTGTACATGGTTGGTGCCAAATATGGTTTACGTGACATGTTTCCTTTAAGGTTGGTCCAAAATATAACTAAATTGTGTTGTAACTCTGCATTAGAATAAGTGAAGAGTAAAATTATGGGTGGTTCGTGTTACATACCTATGTTTTTGGTATTGCTTTATGATTACCGTATGTTTAGTAGGACGTTCTGACGGCTTCAAGTTAGAAGCGCCCAGTGAGCAGATCAACGCATCGTCAATTTTTCCTTTTGAGGGCGAAGGTTCTATTTAAAAATTAAATTGTTAACCAGTTCACAGCTTTCTTGCATTTTGAGTATTGCGATATCACATGACCAAGATGAGATGTGGAAATAAAAATGAAAGAAAATTTGTTTAGTATAACGACACACCTGGTGTACATTGATTTATCCAGTCTTCAGAAGAAACCCAATACATGTTTTGTGCTAGCAGCAAGGGATTTTTTAAGCACTCTTCCCAACGACAGGACAGCATATACCGTAGCCTTTGATACACCAGTCATGATGGTTGGTTGAGACGGTCAAAAACCCATCAGAAAATGTGGTCTCCGAAAGGATTCGATATTTCGACTAAAGCACTTCGGACGAGTGCTTTACCGACCGATTAAACCTCGTCCCTAAAATTATAAAATGGTGTACCCTAAGACGAAATTTAAAATAAAAACGTCTGATTATACTCGATATCGCAGTTAGAATTCTAGATATTGCAGATTTTATAATGCTATATATCACACCTTTTACAATAATCGATATAGCAGCTTTCAGAATGTTTAATATCGCACTTTTAGAATACTCAATATGGCCGTTTGTAGAATTCTCGATATCGCAGCTATTAGAATACCCAATATCGCAGTTTTTAGAATACTCGATATTGTAGCTTTCAGAAAACAACAACAAACCATGTTTCCGCTGATAGTTGTATACCACATCAGGTTTTGTAACATATGACATATGAGGACGGATACAGGTGTTTGGAGTGGCAAGTGTTTACTGGGGTGTTGATACTTCATCATATAACAGTGAAATATTGTGAGGATATGGGAATTTAACACATTACCAGTTAGTATTTACAAATAATATTAGCATTAATATTGATGTTCGTAAATAAAGATAATGCACCTTTAAAAGAGTCGGGGAAAACTCGTTTGATAATAAATATATGAAGTTATTTGATGCGAAACCGAATGCGATTCGAACATTTGGTCTTCGCATTAAGCAGTTTTTATCAGTTTCCAACATTGATTTAACAGACATTTTGGAAACGCCTTCATATTTTATTTTGCCACCTTGGTGTATCAAACCACCAAAAATTGTATTCGATCTTGTGCATCTAAAAAAAAGATCGCACAGATGCAGTTATTTATAAACAACATTTCATGGAAATCCAAGAGCGGTACTGTGATTACATTCCTGTTTACACAGATGGATCACAGGATGGGAATTCTGTGGCTTGTGCTACAGGGTTAATCTACAAACCTGTAACACACTTAGATCACGTTTTTATGAAATGGAGTGAAAAGCAGGTTTTATATCGATAAATACCATGGGAATCCCCATGTCCCAATTGCTTGAAATAATTTTGAAAGTTTGTATTCTGATGTCACCGGTAGATGTCGCTCGAAGCACAACAATGCCTACGTCACGACAAATTTCACAGACTTGGGGTGCGTTCTTTTCACCTCTCCTGGACATGTTCTAACTGTTCTGTCCTGGTTGTATCCCCTCTCCAGATATCGTAAGACGTAGCAAAATTATTGGTTTTAAGGGTTTGTAACGTTTTGTATTGAGACACTTGTCTGAACTTTATTGTTACTAAAAATGTTCACGAACTGTGAAGAAAAATCTCACAAATGAACAACAACAAATCGGATGTTGATTGCGCGACCCGTGCACGAGAAAACAAACCGAACCAAAATGATAACGGTCACGTGGTATACCAACGTCTGTGACATTGAAATGGAAATATCCCGTCTAAAAATAGATTAGACCTTGTCTGCTCAACGGTTTTTTCTCGGAGGCCCGTGCCATTTTATGAAATACGAAAAATGCATTTTGTGGTATTACAAAAACCAGGATTACCAAAAAACACTTCAGATGAATGGAAATGTATATTCTAAATAATAAACGGTAAGTAAAGTGCAATTTTATTTGTGAAAAAAATGGGTTTAAAGGGGCATTCCTGAGTTTGCTGCAATTTTTAAGGTATTATCGACAAACTGATACTTTTTAACGATTGTAATTACATATCAAATATATTTTTCTGCATAAAATATTAGTGGCTGTATATTAAACGTGTTTCTGATCGTTCTAATATTTGTACTAGGTTAAATTTCATTTTATTTCCTAAAATATATTTTTTCGTACGTACGAAATTATTTGAAGACAAAATCAAGTTTGGGCTTCTTACAAATATTAAGTCGACAAGAAAAACATTGAATATACAGACACTGATATTCTAAACAAGAAAATATATTTAATATGTAAGTTTAATCGTAGAAATATTTTATTAGTCGGAAACATCTTATAATGCAGCAAACTCGGGAATGTCCCTTTAATAGCGAAAAACAATGCCGTAATGGTTAACAACTAGCCGTAACTAGGGTGTGTCCCTTTAAGTAATAATTAGCCAACCTTTGGACGACAATACATGCAACAGTACACTGGGGGTTTTTTTACGCTATATATTAAAACTGAAATTCCACTTTGCGAACCAGTCAAAATAATTTGCACACGTGCCAAATAATAATAATAATAATAATAATAATAATAATAAATGGTGAGTTCATGTTCCGACTGTTTATTATTTTTATTTCAGCGTATTCGCGGTTATTTTCGTCATGAAATAATATATTTTTTATTATTTGCCATGTATATAGCCGGCCCTCATTTGCCAAGTCTCTATACATTGCGATCGTTTATATATAAAATCCACAAATACATTATACGGTTGTCATATATATAGCCTCATCACTACGAGTCTGTTTTTCCTTATTTTTATGACTTTTTACAAGAAGACTTACAAATTTTAAAAACGAAGCGTGTCGTGGAATTCCCTCGATCGTAGTTGGTCATACAGTAACTAAGTTTGGTATTCCAAATGAATGTAATTTCCATTTATAATGCATATATAGAGAAACAGGGCCCACTAAATCCGTGATTTAGCTCCTTTAAGATATAACGCCCTATTTACACCATACACATATGACGTAGTAAAACATTAGCCTGTATTCACGAGTACAGTGTTTCGGATGTCCACGAATTTTTCTAATCTACTTGGGTTTTATCCAACATTGTCAGGGGCCGGACGTAGCCCAGTGGTAAAGCGCCCGCTCGATGCGCAGTCGGTCTGGGAGCGATCCCCGTCGGTGGACCTATTGGGTTATTTCTTGTTCCAGCCACGACTGGTATATCAAATGCCGTGTTATGTACTACCCTGTCTGTGGGATGGTGCATATAAAAGATCCCTTGCTACTAATCGAAAGAGTAGCCTATGAAGTGGCGACAGCGGGTTTCCTCTCTAAATATCTGTGTGGTCCTTAACCATATGTCTAACGCCATATAACCGTAAATAAAATGTGTTGAGTGCGTCGTTAAATAAAACATTTCCTTCCTTATCCACTGTTGCAGACGACATAGTGGGACGTTTATCCACTGTTGCAGACGACATAGTGGGTCGTTTATCCACTGTTGCAGACGACATAGTGGGACGTTTATCCAACGGCAAACTATGGAATGTGTTTCGGTGTGTTGATAAACAGACCTGAACGTTCTTTACTAAGATGTCTGTGGTCAAAATGTATGTTCGGGTTAATGATATTAACATTAATATTTCTGGTTCCCCTACGTTTTTTTTAAAGAATATATTAATATATCGGTCAAACAATCGTTTGTCAGTTTCGGTCGATCATTCGCCTCGATAGTCGGGTTGGGTTTATTTATAAATTACTAAATTATACGGGATTTACGGAATATTATTGGGATAACTTGTAGAGACCAAACTGACAATCTTAATCATCAAATAATTAATAAAGTTTAAAGAGTATTATTTTCGGCATTTATTATTAATATAATTTAGGGAGATAGTTAGCACCTATTGCACAGAAAAGGTGTATTCCCGAGGTATTGTAGTGTTTATGCTTAAATGTATACAGAGAGATATAGAGATAAGAGTGCCTATGTAGTAGATATAGGTTTATGTAAACTGAACAAAGTATTTAAAGGGACATTCCTGAGTTTACTGCACTTTTTAAGATGTTATCGACTAACAGACTTTTTAACGATTGAAATTATATATCAAATATATTTGTCTGCATAAAATAATAGTGGCTGTGTATTACACGTGTTTCTAGTCGTTCTATATTTGTACTAGGAAATTTATCTTATTTCCTAAAATATTGTTTTTGTCATACGTACGAAATTATTTGAAGACAAAATCCACTTTGGGCTTCTTACAAATATTAAGTCGACCAGAAATACACTGAATATACAGACACTGATATTCTAAACAAGAAAATATATTTAATATGCAAGTTTAATAGTAGAAATATTTTATTATTCGGAAACATCTTACAATGCAGCAAACTCAGGAATGTCCCTTTAAAGTGTGTATTCTTCACAATATTCGTGTATTCGGTCCACAACCGACAATATATATATATATATATATATATATATATATATATATATATATATATATATATATATATATTATAACGTAGGAGACTTCGTATATTAGTAATAATTATACTACTTACCTGGCCCAGGTGAATAAGACTCAGTTTTTAAGGTATTTGAAAAACTGTGATATGCGATAACCTGAAAGTAACCTATTCCTATTTATTTAATTACTCATTTGAATTATATGACTAACTGAATCAGTAAACATACACTTCATCTGTGTATTTGTTTTAAGGTTGTTAAATCAATATTCTTGAATTTTAATCTTGTCGGTGATCTTTTGCCTTCATTTAGAAGGACACCCTCTAATTCAGGGTCGTCACAATATCACATAGCGGAATAACTATTTGTTTAACGAAAGTTCAGAACATTTTTTAACCTGCGGCTAACATAATATATTGAGAATAACTGGTCACCGTCTTCTAAGACTGGCTTTATCTTTAGCTTGAGTAACGTATAGCCCTACCCTTGGTTTATATGTTGTAGGGGTTAAAGTACATAAAGATTACCTCATCTAATGAGACGGATATACCCTACTTAGGCTACGTCGAATTACCCCTTACAGTGGCGGATCTAGAGCTGTAATGAGCGGGGGGGGGGGGGGTCTGAAATTGCAAGGCACGAAGTGTCTTGACCGAGGGAGCGAAGCGCCTGAGCCTCTAGGGGGGTCCGGGGGCATCCCCCCCCACCCCCCACCCCCCGTAAAATTTTCATATATAAAGGGTGAAAAACGCTATTTCCTCGCAAATTGTGTTGACGTTTTGGAGAAAACTTGTAATAGCGCACGAGTCTGTCTGCAGTATCCATCATGTTTCGTGCTTCTTGAACTGACATTGCTTTAACAACAGCAAGATTCAGGCGATGATTTGCACAGTGTGTGTAAATGGCTTTTGGGTTTTGTTCCATGATTCTCGCTGCTGTCCCTTTCTGAGATCCAGCCATATTCCCAGCACCATCGTATGTTTGCCCTCGGCATTGTGACAATGATAGTTTCCAATCGTTGTTAATTTTGCCTACAATTATTTCAGCTAATGCCTCACCAGTAGTTGAATGGCACTGTACAAATTCCATAAATTGTTCACGAATGTCATCGTTTTTGTCACAGAAACGCAAGACCAACGTTAGCTGCTCATGATTGGCCAGATCTGTTGCTTCGTCTGTAGATAGACCGGCCTCGGTGGCGTCGTGGCAGGCCATCGGTCTACAGGCTGGTAGGTACTGGGTTCGGATCCCAGTCGAGGCATGGGATTTTTAATCGAGATACCGACTCCAAACCCTGAGTGAGTGCTCCGCAAGGCTCAATGTGTAGGTGTAAACCACTTGCACCGACCAGTAATCCATAACTGGTTCAACAAAGGCCATGGTTTGTGCTATCCTGGCTGTGGGAAGCGCAAATAAAAGATCCCTTGCTGCTAATCGGAAGAGTAGCCCATGTAGTGGCGACAGCAGGTTTCCTCTCAACATCTGTGTGGTCCTTAACCATATGTCTGACGCCATATAACCGTAAATAAAAATGTGTTGAGTGCGTCTGCAGATATTGAATAAAATCCAGCATCTCTCACGTCGGACAATATACGTTCACGTATGTAGTTAACACACAGAGTGATTAATTCATTTTGTATCGTTTTTGATCTGTAATTGCAATGTGATGAAGAAGTGGAAAAGTGCTTCCCAAGAATGGTGTCGTCTGCATCAACACGAAACTCGAGGAGTGCTTGAAAATTGCCTGAATTGTGGCCAACCTCATTCAAATGCCTGCCATCATCCCGGTGTCCTCTAAGTGGGATATTTTGCTTTCCACAAAACAGCACTGTTTTCACGATGGACTAAGTTTTTTCTGTTTTCTAGTACTCGTTCTTGGAGAGCCTTGTTCAGTTGCTTGTGCACTGATACCTGAATGCCAGACATGACTTTCTTGAACTCCATTGCTGCCTCAAAGGACTGCTTGTGGTATTGGTCACCGCGGCCAGTCTTTCCGTCAAATTGACTGCCTAGAACTGTAGAGGCTTTATTGTAGTTACTTGTGTATGGTCGTGTGACAAGCAGACTTTGATACTTGGTTTGACCAAACAGTGAACAATAAATGCACACAGAGGAATAACTATTTGTTTAACGAAAGTTCAGAACATTCTTTAAACTGCGGCTAACATAATATATTGAGAATAACTGGTCACCGTCTTCTAAGACTGGCTTTATCTTTAGCTCGAGTAACGTATAGCCCTACCCTTGGTTTATATGTTGTAGGGGTTAAAGTACATAAAGATATAAAGATTACCTCATCTAATGAGTCGGATATACACTACTTAGGCTACGTCGAATTACCCCTTACAGTGGTGGATCTAGAGCTGTAATGAGAGGGTGTGTGTGTCTGAAATTGCAAGGCACTTCGTGCCTTGACCGAGGGAGCGAAGCGCCTGAGCCTCTAGGGGGGTCCGGGGGCATCCCCCCCCCCTCCCCCCCGTAAAATTTTCAAATATAAAGGGTAAAAAACGCTATTTCTTCGCATCTGAGTAAAAAAAAGAAAACATTTTGAAGTTGATTTTGGACAATTGTTAGGTGTTTGTTCATGTGTTAGAACAATTTTAATTTTTTAAATCTTTTCAAATTCTGGAATAAGTCGTTATTTTTGGGGCGCCCGCATGTGTCTTCAATGGACATAAAACCGTTCGCAGAAGGCTACGTTCATTTAATAAACTATTATATTATATGTTTCAATCATTTTGTAATTGTTCAGAGGAAAATCCGACAAAGGCAAATTGCTTAAAGGGACACACCCTAGTTACGGCTAGTTGTTAACCATTACGGCGTTGTTTTTCGCTATTAAACCCTTTTTTTCACAAATAAAATTGCACTTTACTTACCGTTTATTATTTAGAATATACATTTCCATTCACCTGAAGTGGGGTTTTTTTTTGGTAATCCTGGTGTTTGTAATACCACAAAATGCATTTTTCGTATTTCTGAAAAACGGACGCACGTTTGAGAAAAAAACGTTGAGCAGACAAGGTCTAATCTATTTTTAGACGGGATATTTCATTTCAATGTCACAGACGTTGGTATACCACGTGACCGTTATCATTTTGGTTCGGTTTGTTTTCTCGTGCACGGGTCGCGCAATCAACATCCGATTTGTTGTTGTTCATTTGTGAGATTTTTCTTCACAGTTCGTGAACATTTTCAGTAACAATAAAGTTCAGACAAGTAAGTATCTCAATACAAAACGTTACAAACTCTTAAAACCAATAATTTTGCTACGTCCTACGATATCTGGAGAGGGGATACAACCAGGACAGAACAGTTAGAACATGTCCAGGAGAGGTGAAAAGAACGCACCCCAAGTCTGTGAAATTTGTCGTGACGTAGGCATTGTTGTGCTTCGAGCGACATCTACCGGTGACATCAGAATACAAACTTTCAAAATTATTTCAAGCAATTGGGACATGGGGATTCCCATGGTATTTATAAGAATTGTTTCTAATTTTTTAGGAATTTATCGATGTATAAAAGTCACAAATGGTATAAAATCGCGTAGCGTAGCGAAGCGATTTTATACTACATTTGTGAGTTTTATACATCGATAAATTCCTAAAAAAATTAGAAACAATTCTTATAATTACAAACTGTACAAGAAGTGTACCTTAAAACACTCAAAAATAATTTCTTTCGTTCTTACCGTCAACCATTTTCTGTAAATAAGCGTAGGAATACATGTATACATACTATTGGTAATTGTCCGTCTAAAAATAAAAATAAGTATTGAATCAACAAAACCAGTGTATATATCTTTATTTTAACTTATATATATATATATTCACAATACAACTGTTCTTTCGTAATTTTATCATCAAGTCAAAACTGAAAGTAATAAATCATTTATTAATTAGAACTATTTTTTCACTTAAACACGTACAAATTTAGCTCTATATTGTACGACAGTACCAATCGGCGCTCTTTTCTTTCATAATAAATGAATAATTAAGAAAACAATTCTTATATAGTCCTTAATTTAATTGAACATGAAAGGAAATAGGAAACGAAATATTACAACAACGTATAACTTCTTTTTAAAAAATTAAACAATTTCATGTGCAGATTTGTCTTGTGTTTTTCTATCGCAAAGTGACCTTGATATTAACTTTTGTTTACGTGTAGTGACTGTTGGTGTTGTGCGGTTATTTCTAATGCATGTTTATTGAAATTTGACAGTTATTGAAAGTGCTGTTGGACAAGAAGCCGTGTGATAAGGAAGAGAATTGTGCTGACATGGATGTGCTATTCGATTGTGTGTTTTCAATAGTTACAGAAGGAATTTCATCTGGCGCACGGCCCAATGCGGCGGGAATTTCTTCACATTTACATAATGTCAAATTAGCACCATGTGCGTTTTGTGCAAGCGTGTCGCTAATGTGTCGTTTTTGTTCCGACGAGAATTCTCTACTGTAACTGCGGACACTTGCTTCGTTTTTATGGCCGGACATTATCATTATGTGTCGAAGTTCTATTCCAGCATCGCTTAGCATTTGAATGGCAGTTGCCCTAAGACAATGCCCTGTGTATATTGCACTGCAATTGCATCGTTTTGACAGCTTTGGCATGAAATTTGAAAACATTGTTTTACTGATTGGTTTGGTGGTATACCAGATATCGTTTACAATGGATTTTTGGGGCCTATTGAACAGTGCTGTGGATTCTGGATGAAGGTGGCTCAAAAATTTTCTTATAGCAGCAATAGGGCAATTTTTATCCGCAGAGGCATAAATTCTTTTATCAGAAAATGCTTCGCAGTTTTGTAACCCACCCTGGACGTTTTTTTGTTGTGTTTCGTGGGACAATTTTACATATTCTCTGTTTGAATCGTCAACGCAAAATTCAAGTGACTGCACATTTAATTGGTGATGGAACTCAATACCCCGCGTTACAAAATGTATTGCCAAAGTATACCACACTTTGTACATTAGAATTTCGGCATCATCATCAGCAGTGAGGTAAGAATTTATTTTGGTCAAATCCCCTGACTGGATTATATTTTGTGCATTGTTGGGCGGGACGCTCCAGACTTTACCATAAATTTTAATTTTGAATCTAATAGGTAATTTGCATTTTTAAATTGTTTATCTTTGACAATGTCAATATCTCTATTCAGGTCCCTCAGTCTTCGGTTTAAAGCAGCGCGGATACATTTCAACGAATTTTTGTGATACTCCATTGCTTGTTTTTCTGGCAAACTTTTCTTTCGTTCTTCTACATGCTGTGGCGTTGCCTCGGCATAAAACTGCTTGAGATAACCAGCTAGTCTTGTCGAAACAACGGCAGACAAATCTAAAATAGGCCTTCCACTTTCAATGCACCATGCTTTAAAAAAAAATTAAACTCAGGACTAAACTGGTACTCACAATATTTTATTAGTTTTTTGTTTGGTTTTTTTGTTTGTTTGTCTTTTGTTTATTTGCTTGGGTTTTTAATGTATTGCGTCCCCAATTTATTATTATTATTATACTGACTAATGCTTTACATTTGTTTATTTTATCTTAGTACCTTAAAAAAGCTTCACACCCCATCTTGTATTTCTTTTTGTGGATTCACTTTGTCCATGGCTTTCTAAATTTTTCAGTTCATCGGTTGTCATTTTTTAGGGAATTCTGTACCTACAAATATATGTGAAAATCGATCTTTTGTTTTTTAAAGGAAAACAAAACATAATTATAATTTTCACTAGGTCTTTTAAATACTATTAGGAATGGGTGATGGAGGGGTGGTTAATTTTTATAATGAAAAAAGATTTTTTTCTTTTTTTCTTACCGGTTTCTTCTAAATCTTCAGTTTTCATTTGTGCAATAATTACATCCATTTCCGGATCGATGTCCATTGTATTGCTTTCTGGTTGAAATGGTGATTTATTTATAGAAAAATTTCCGTATGACAAGGGCTCTTGCCTATCCATTGTTTTGTCAGACGACAACAGCAGACTTAATGGTTTGGGTTTTTTTTTTTACAAAATAAAAACAAATAATTACAAACTTTCTGATAAAAAAAATATTGTAATTTTTTTCTTTTTATAACATGAATATCTCATCCAGTTTACCTTATTTTTTTAATCGAGAAAAAAGGTCACTTCCTTGTTCTATTTTTAAAACGATCACCGAACTGGGTCATTGGGATTCTCGCCCATCCAGCTAAAAATAGTTCCAATCGATCTTGGTCTTCCGTGATGACGTATTTTTATGAGGTTTATCGAAGGATAACGCTTGGTTTTTTAGTGACGTCAGCCAATCAGAATACAGTAAATCGTATAAATTCGGAAACTTTGTAATTATATCGATATAAAACCTGCTTTTTCACTCCATTTGATAAAAACGTGATCTAAGTGTGTTACAGGTTTGTAGATTAACCAAATTATAATTTATTTTCGCTGGATGGAACTAGGGTGTGCGGCTTTAATGTATTATTAACTCTAGTGTGTCGAGTTGGGTAGCATACGTCACTACGCTCGCCATATATAAATCACTGTACTGCTTGATGCAACTACCGGCCTCCGTGGTGTATACGACGCAGACTACAGTCTGGTAGGAACAGTGTTCGAATCCCGCTCGTGGATTTCACTTTCTGACTCCCAACCCAGAGTGAGTGCTCCGCCAGGCTCATTGAGTAGGTGCAACCGATTTTTAATCCAGGGAATGATGCTCTACATAAGCGAGTGCTCCACAAGGCTCAATTGGTAGGTGTAACCATTTACACTGACCAGGGTCCCACTACTTGTTTAATAAAGGCTGTGGTATGTGCGTTTCTGTCTTTGGGAATGTGCATATAAAAGATCCCTTGCTGCTTCGAAAATAAGCAGGTTTATCACTCACGAATGGGAGAATGACTGCCAAATTTCACTGGAGGATGTCTATGAGCTGCATGCGGCGGGGATGTAGCCGAGCAAACTGATTAATGATTTCATCAATGTCCACCTCACAACCATAATGGATGTGCATCATAGCAAGCTCATTTATGCAATCCTCTGTCATTGTGCTTCGCATGTATGTCTCAAGGCGACGAAGGGCACTGATTGTTCTCTCACATACAGACCAATTTTAAACAAGTGTGGATGTTGGGGGGAAATGCTCTATCTGCAGATTTAAGGGACGCCGCTGCATTTTGGGGAACAACACTGTCTGCTTCCGATTCCCAACGAGCCAGCCAGCAGTGAAGTTCTGCATCCAAATTCTGTGGGCTAGGGAGGTCGTGTGTATATTCGGCAGCAAACGCGTTAACATTATCAATTACTTCGGCATTTGGTCAAACCTTGATTACAGCGGGAACACGATGTAATGCATTTGTGATTAATAGCTGGGGAGCACCAAACCGGTCGTGCAGGCCCATTAACAGCTGATCGATTACTGGAATTGTCAGATTCCAGACTCTGTGAAGACATTAAATGCATCGTGGCGAGTCACCCATCGGGTCCTGCATAATTCTTTTAACTTCTTCCTTGCTATCTCGTTTGCACCGATGTTGTCGATCCACTTCTCCAAATTGTGTTGACGTTTTGGAGAAAACTTGTAATAGCGCACGAGTCTGTCTGCAGTATCCATCATGTTTCGTGCTTCTTGAACTGACATTGCTTTAACAACAGCAAGATTCAGGCGATGATTTGCACAGTGTGTGTAAATGGCTTTTGGGTTTTGTTCCATGATTCTCGCTGCTGTCCCTTTCTGAGATCCAGCCATATTCCTAGCACCATCGTATGTTTGCCCTCGGCATTGTGACAATGATAGTTTCCAATCGTTGTTAATTTTGCCTACAAGTATTTCAGCTAATGCCTCACCAGTAGTTGAATGGCACTGTACAAATTCCATAAATTGTTCACGAATGTCATCGTTTTTGTCACAGAAACGCAAGACCAACGTTAGCTGCTCATGATTGGCCAGATCTGTTGCTTCGTCTGTAGATAGACCGGCGTCGTGGCAGGCCATCGGTCTACAGGCTGGTAGGTACTGGGTTCGGATCCCAGTCGAGGCATGGGATTTTTAATCGAGATACCGACTCCAAACCCTGAGTGAGTGCTCCGCAAGGCTCAATGGGTAGGTGTAAACCACTTGCACCGACCAGTGATCCATAACTGGTTCAACAAAGGCCATGGTTTGTGCTATCCTGGCTGTGGGAAGCGCAAATAAAAGATCCCTTGCTGCTAATCGGAAGAGTAGCCCATGTAGTGGCGACAGCGGGTTTCCTCTCAAAATCGACCGGCCTCGGTGGCGTCATGGCAGGCCATCGGTCTACAGGCTGGTAGGTACTGGGTTCGGATCCCAGTCGAGGCATGGGATTTTTAATCCAGATACCGACTCCAAACCCTGAGTGAGTGCTCCGCAAGGCTCAATGGGTAGGTGTAAACCACTTGCACCGACCAGTGATCCATAACTGGTTCAACAAAGGCCATGGTTTGTGCTATCCTGCCTGTGGGAAGCGCAAATAAAAGATCCCTTGCTGCCTGTCGTAAAGAAGAGTAGCCTATGTGGCGACAGCGGGTTTCCTTTAAAAACAGTGTCAGAATGACCATATGTTTGACGTCCAATAGCCGATGATAAGATTAAAAATCAATGTGCTCTAGTGGCGTCGTTAAATAAAACAAACTTTTCCTCTCAAAATCTGTGTGGTCCTTAACCATATGTCTGACGCCATATAACCGTAAATAAAAATGTGTTGAGTGTGTCTGCAGATATTGAATAAAATCCAGCATCTCTCACGTCGGATAATATACGTTCACGTATGTAGTTAACACACAGAGTGATTAATTCATTTTGTATCGTTTTTGATCTGTAATTGCAATGTGATGAAGAAGTGGAAAAGTGCTTCCCAAGAATGGTGTCGTCTGCATCAACACGAAACTCGAGGAGTGCTTGAAAATTGCCTGAATTGTGGCCAACCTCATTCAAATGCCTGCCATCATCCCGGTGTCCTCTAAGTGGGATATTTTGCTTTCCACAAAACAGCACTGTTTTCACGATGGACTAACTTTTTTTCTGTTTTCTAGTACTCGTTCTTGGAGAGCCTTGTTCAGTTGCTCGTGCACTGATACCTGAATGCCAGACGTGACTTTCTTGAACTCCATTGCTGCCTCAAAGGACTGCTTGTGGTATTGGTCACCGCGGCCAGTCTTTCCGTCAAAGTGACTGCCTAGAACTGTAGAGGCTTTATTGTAGTTACTTGTGTATGGTCGTGTGACAAGCAGATTTTGATACTTGGTTTGACCAAACAGTGAACAATAAATGCACATACCACCTTGAGCAACATCAGAATATACCACACCAGGATACCTCTTGAGCCACGATAGTTGGAATGTACGATTTTGTCCATGTTTCTTTTCTATTGGAAAGACTGTTTTTATCAGGTGTTACGTGTTTGGTTAGCAGCTGATATTTCTCTTCGTCTGTGATTAGTGTTTTCGTCAGAAAATCACCAATATCAAGCGATTTACCAGTAGCTTGTTCATCTGAAATATAAAACATATGTATGAATATGCATGTAAATTGTTTGTGAGCGTGTCTAAATTATCGACACCAAGAAAATAATATGTGTGTGTGTGTGTGTGTGTCTATATAGTGTAATAAACATGTCAATCTCCACTAAGAAGAATCGAGCCAGGACTCTCCATGTGGGAGCCAAATGATCTTGCAACTGAGAATCGAATGAGAACTGATATCAGATTCCAATGATCTACCAACTGAGCTAGTATATAAAAGGGAAATTCCCAATACCTGAAACCTGCAAGAGTACTTTATAACATCACTGACACAATAAAATAGTGCCAAAATCAAACGTGTGCATTTTTATAGCAAACAGTTATTGATTAATTTATCTACCATTTATTTATTTTGTTACAGAGAAAAATATGCACGTGTACGACACAAAACAATCATTGAAATTATGGCATGTATGTGTTTTTATAGGATTCCATGGGACATTGTCCTATTCACGACACATACTATACATTCCAGCCCCGTAGGAACGATTTTTAAAGTAGGAGGGCGAAAGAGGCTACGGTTATTTGTGTACATTTCAGAAGAAAAGGTATAGTTTTGCCTGAAAAGGGGGGGGGGGGGGGGGTATGCCAGATTGCCCTTTGGTGTCACTGGGGCAGCAGCAACTTTAATGCATTTAATAGACAACATATTTGGAGATCAAAACGTCTAGACCCTGATAGTATTCATGGATGCTGTCTTACTTTTTGGCCCAAGAGGAGACATTGGCACGACTGGATATGGTACTTTCTCGCCTGTCAAATTACACCAAAGTTCTATAGATGGAATCCTACCTGATCCAAAAAAGATAACGACTGGCGAAATGGACGACTCCCAAAACGGAGATACAACTACGAGGGCTTACGGCTAGCAGGATAGTAGGCGGTTTATTCAGGACTTTGTTAAAAATTTAAATTAACCATAGTTTGACACCCAAAAGCCGATGTATTTTTCGTGCAGGGATGTCGTTAAATATTCATTCATTCATTGTTAAAAATTGCCGCGCCACTTCATGCACTTCTTTAAACGAATGGTCGAACAAGGCTTTTGGACTGGTATGCATATTGAACGATATATAATGCACATTATTGCTTAATATCAACAAGTATAATATTATATTTAAATAATAAAACGGTTAAATGTGACGGCTATTGTATATAACGGACGCAGCCATTTTGTATACGCCCTCTGGCGAGCCGGTGGTTACCTAATATTAACGCGTCACGTCAAGAATTAAGTCTTCTAACTGAAGAAACAAACGTACCTGATTTTTACGGATGCACCGTAATGTTCTGTAATAATACCATCCCAGTAAGCCAGCAATAAGTATATATTATCAATACAAAATAAACCACGATTGTCAAAGTGTCGAAATAAATGTATCATGTTTTGTCCATGCATACAATAAAATACGTGCCAGTTTTATTAACATCACAAGGTATTGTGGAATAACCTGCCACCCCTAAAATGGTAATTGTCATTATCAGCATCCTGCTTTATTATTATAAATAATTCTGGGAAACTCTTGATTAAGTAGACTACCATCTAAAATTTAAAAAAACTCACCAATTACGTAGTCCCAAAGAAAAGAGAATTATTACTTTGGTAACTTCGTTGATATTGTCTTTCACAGACCCAATTTTCATTCTTCTGTTGGTGATGCTTCCAGTCGGTAATGGTATTCTAGCAGCTTCAGTCGCCATCATGACTATGTCAGTATCAGTACTTCTGTAACACATTGCTTCTTGCATCTGATTTATAAAAGATTCTTCTTCTTCTTTGGATGTTGTTTTTCCTAGAGCAATTCCTGAAAGGGTTATATAATTGTATAGCCTTGATTTCGACATTGATCCCTTCTGGCCTGTTGAGGGGCTACCAGGAAGGACTAGCATATTTCATTTATCCTGGAGATATTGCCAGTCTATCACTGGGATCCTGTCTTGAAGAGACTGCTTTAGGGTCATTGCAGCAAACTCCCACTGTAGAAGACGCTTTGTTACCATCCAGAGGGCGGCCATAGTAGGAGGACATTGCCTACTTGCATACTAATTTACTTTGTCCCCATCCTCGACGAGCAGGTGGTACCAGTGGCATGCATCGTTTGACCAGTATCCGTTTACGTCTTTCGCAAGGTGTTGTCATAGTTGCATCTTGATTTGTTAACGATTGTTCGTTTGGTTGTTTGGGAGTCGTCTGCTGTTGTGTTGCCATATCATGTACATTCCTACTCAGTGTGTTGCGGGAGAAGGACTTAACCTCTTGCGCTGCATGGAAGGATGTCTCTGTTTCCAGCGGGACCGGCCTCGTTGGCGTCGTGGCAGGCCATCGGTCTACAGGCTGGTAGGTACTGGGTTCGGATCCCAGTCGAGGCATGGAATTTTAAATCCAGATACCGACTCCAAACCCTGAGTGAGTGCTCCGCAAGGCTCAATGGGTAGGTGTAAACCACTTGCACCGACCAGTGATCCATAACTGGTTCAACAAAGGCCATGGTTTGTGCTATCCTGCCTGTGGGAAGTGCAAATTTAAGATCCCTTGCTGCCTGTCGTAAAAGAGTAGCCTATGTGGCGACAGCGGGTTTCCTCTAAAAAAATCTGTGTGGTCCTTAACCATATGTCTGACGCCATATAACCGTAAATAAAATGTGTTGGGTGCGTCGTTAAATAAAACACTTCTTTCTTTCTGTTTCCAGCGGCGTATGACTCACGTGATTGGTATCTATGGAAAGTAGAGTCGCCACCGTCTTTGACCGCACCTTAAAATTTTTTCCTTGAAGAAGATGGTCATCCCCAGTAGGCTGACGACAATCAGGAATTGTATCCATCACCCGCATCTTCCTTGCAATTGAGCTGATTTCTCTATCGGTCAATGGGATAGCCTCGTTTTATAAATTGTCTTATTACCAGGGGTTGTGAAGGTTGCTTCTGCCGTGTCTCTTCTGAGCGAGGCATACCAACTGCAATGCCTCCGATGGCTTTAATGATGCATTCTCTAGATCATATGTAGATTGGGTAGGTTCTGACATCTTGGTTTCACTAACAATCAATTCTGCATTGATTGAAACTGCGTCTTCATCATGCTGGAATGATATAGACGTGGACAGTGAGGCATTTGGATGCCCTATCTTCTCCAAGCATTCCATCAAACCATCTTCAGTTGGTATCGCGTTTATTGTATGTGATGTCCACTGTAAAGCCATTTTCTTTATTTTTAATGAAAGTTCTTCGGACCATGATGGTGGATTCATGACTCTCACGTATATTTCTGGATTAAACGAAAGCCACACTGCATTGAGCTCCCCACAAAATTCCACACGCAGTTCATGCAGCCTAAGTTCATGTCACGCTTCACAATGTCTCGTCCACTCTGCTACCCTGTTAAAAAATGTGTTTTCTTGGCATAAAACACAGGATTCTCATTTTTCTATGAATCATTGTATGGTGGTTTTTCAATTCCTATTTTGTGAATTGGGTCACTTTAATGATAAAATGTGATCTTCCTGAGAAATGTTATTTATAATTTATCAGGCATCAAACATCGTGGTTAATGGAACTCGGTAAACATGATTAAAGAATACTTTCTCTAGCAGACATCTATAATTCTTTAAAGAAATATAGGTCACTTGAACTAGACTGTCGTGATCTCTGGAAATGTACTTATCTTGAAACATTGATGATCAGAGCCTGAACTTTGTCACTAGAGATTTCCGCATGAAACTCTAGAACACCATTTTACTGCAAGTAAAGATCTTGTTCTACACCATCTGCAACTTTTTCTACTCCCCGTATTTCAATATAGGTATTTCCAGATATCAGAAAGTCTGTTTCTTAACACATGTTTATGAAACCTGTATTATCTCCATCAAATTTGTTTCAAAGACAAGTGAATTTTCATTTTTACTATAGCACCGCTTATCTACTGTAACCCAATGCTGGCAAAGAGGGATAACTACACACACACACACACACACTCAGGTTTGGAATCTATAGCTATTAATATTAAATACTCAGTCACCTACTACTGACTACTGTGGATTTTCGTCTGTACAACTCAATAGTGAAGAAAAGAGAAAAACCTTCGGTTCAGAAGACCCTAGGGTGATCAGTCCTGGTCATGTTGAAGGACCCTCCCCAACAGTGTCAGTGTACACTGACTGCGCCACATTTTGGTGGAGTGTGATCATTTCAAGCCGATAAGAAATGATATATTTTGGCAACAGAAATTATTTGGAATCTTAAATTCCATCCAGAATTAATTGTAGTTTTTAAAACACTGACTTCTATACAAAGTTTTAAAATATACTTACCTTGATTTTATGTGTTGTATTATACTTTTCACCCACATCTCCTTACACTGTGGTTTTACATAAATATATATAAATAATATTTTCATATACTTACCATTTGTGACACCCAATAGCCGATGTGTATTTTTGTGCTGGGGTGTCGTTAAACATTCATTCATTCATTGTTGAAAACATCTTCGGAGGCTTCCTAACTCTCGCTCGATCTACAACTCATCTCTCTCTCTCTCTTTTCATTAAAGACGTTCCATTCTTCATTCAGTCATTCACAAGATGTTCAAAGAACTATCTGCAGATACCACGTGTACCATCCTGATCTTCAAATATTTACTTCATCTGATCCACCAGCAGTTATCAATTATGTAGTTCTATCATCGTCGGTGTCATTGCAGGTTTACATCAAAGCAGATATCCCAATCACAATTATAGTTTTATAAATTAAGGTATCTGTAATAAAGTAATCTGTATCCACTGCGTTGCTTCTTTCAAATCCTAGACTCTGCTATAGGTTCCACTAGAGACTGGGAAACCTGAACTTCAACAAACTAGTACTTAACAACAACAACAAAAATATGAACAATAGTCATGAAAATGTCTTGATTTATAAACTTCTTTCTGACCAACTGTTGCTTTATAATCCACATTGGAAAACTGCATCCTCTATAAGGTAACAGGCGGTCTATGTTGAAAGTTTTGGCAGTCTTGACAAGGTATATAAGATCATCTATGTTCTTGATAACGAGGTAAGGTCCCTTCCAGCCTGATGTGAGCTTTTGACAAACACCTGGCTTTCTCACAGGATTATGTAGCCAAACAGCTCGCCTTTCTTTCAATGATCTAATTTTAGCCTTAGTATCATACATTTTCTTCTGACAGGCTGCATTCTTTTTCAGACATTTTCTTCCATGGTCATGGACTAACTTTCAAAAGGTAAGTATTGACAACTCATATCTTCAGGTTGTCCAATCATGGCATGCATAGGGAGAAAGACTTCTCTTCTTAAAAAAGACAAACATTTTGTTTGGACTCTTGCCTGTGGTAGAATGTGATGACGCTCTGTAAGCCAGCATGACTTGTGGTAAATAGTCGCTGGATCTCTGGTCTTTCTCACAATACATTGCCAGCATAGCACCAAGCGTTTTGCTAAAACGTTCTATATTGTCAATGGATTGGGGTCTCATCCCAGTGGTGCGAGTCTTGCGAATTCCCCAGAGCTTACACACATCTTTAAAAAGTTGCGATTCAAAGTGTGTTCCTTGATCTGTATGTAACTGTAAAGGAGAACCAAACCTACAAACAAAATTATTCACAAAGGCTTTGGCAACGGTATTGACTTCTTGATAAGGGATGACTATTGCTTCGGTCCACCTGGTGAAAGAGTCAACTATTACAGGTATGCACCGATCGCCTCTTCTTGACTTTGGTTATGACCCAAGTAAGTTCATGGCTGCACGCTCCATTGGCTCCCCAACATGGTAATGTCCCTTAATGAATTGTTGGACTGTTTCCGTACATTTACCCAGAGGGTCCGGTGACTTCGGTAGCAACGGAGGTCTCCTCGCAGTTTGCACCGTCGACCTTTCGATTTTGCTTGATAGAGGTCGGGGATCGCGCAGGTACCCATTGGCCGGGGACGCACTCTTAAGGGTGCGCCTTATAAGCTGTTGAAGTTTGCTAGTGTTCGCGTTTTTACGTGGAAGACTGTTTCTGGTCTCACTGGAGGCTTGTCGTTGGATCAGTGACTTAAATGCTTTTTTGTATGACTTGGTTAATTACAACTTACGGATTTTTCAGTTTATGTACCGACTCTATCTTTGTTGCTAAAAGCCAGACTCCGGAGAAAGACTTTTCCTATGATCATTCACAGTTTATCTCGTACGCTTCCATCTGACAACTCTGGTAGCCTTCTTTCCCCGGTGCGGGCATTGAATTACTATTTGGATCGTACGAAGAACCGCCGGCGGGGTAAAAAGAGATTGTATATTTCTTATACCACTTGGCCCGGCGACGTCAACAAATATGCTTTGTCTCGATGGATGGGTGATGCTATCAAGTTAGCATATGAGATGGCGGATAATCATATGTTACGGAATTTCTCCGTTAAAAGACATGAAATCGGAGCCATTTCTGCGTCCATAAACTTTCATGAATCTTTAGATATTATAAAGGTCATGAATGTGTAGCTCTGGAAAGGGCGGCCCACTTTTGACCGTTTTTATTTCCGAGATATGGCGGTTGGACCTGACGGTACGCACATGATCCAGACAGTCACTGCGGCTCAACACGCCGTGTCTGTATTGGACATGTTTAAGACCACACCCGTTTACAAAGGATGGGTCTTTGCTGTGTTGATTACCGTTACCTCTCCCTGGAGAGATGTCTCCCCCCCCCCCCCCCCTTTTCTTTGGGATGAGTTAAGTTCTTTTGGGAAGCCCCTTTTGTTTCCCAAAAATCTCTTTGACTCCTTTTGTTCCCGTATGTCGTGCTTTTGTTCCCGTATGTCGTGGTTCGTCCTATCTCCATGCCATTACTTATAAGGAATTTTTTGGTTACGGGTAAGTCTTCCCTTTTCTTACCTCTTCCCTTTAATGTTGAATTCAAGTGCTCTAACGGTGTCATTTCACGTCCGTTATAGCATATTTGTTGTGCTAGCACAGTAAGTTGACTAAGACTATTAGAAAATTTGTTTCTAATTTTCATTATTATTCATACTTACGTAGTGCTAGCACACCAAACTATACCTCCCACCCACCATAGGGAGGACTTCCCTTGGTGGGTTTGGGTGGACTTGGAACCGAGAATGAGGTTACAGGTAGGCCGTGCAAGGATAACACTACGCATATCCGGCAAGGGAGAGAATTCTGCAGTGTGAAGGTATGACTCAGGCTGAATAGCATGTTTGTTGTGCTAGCACTAGGTAAGTATGAATAATAATGAAAATTAAAAAAAAATCTAAATCTGATTAGTTTTTGTGTTTTCAAATATTAAAATCAGAGATGAAAGTGACCTTAAGACAAAAAATAAAAATAAAAAGCCTGAAAACTTAACAGTGTCTTAAAAAATAGGGGCTAACTAGACGCACTCAACACACACAGGTGAATATCATCTTGGAATGGTATACTAGTCCCTGGTCTGCATGGCAGGAAAATGCATTTCAGGACATCTAGCATATCCCTGAACTCCTTAGACATTTGCTTTGCGCCTTCGAGCTCAGTCAGCCCCCACCCCCTGTTTACTTGCATCCGCTGTGCCTGCATACCATTGTAGGGGTCAGCGCTATGTTCCCTCGGGGTTAAGGTTAGCTGTGGGAAAATAGATCTTGTCCCCCATTGTCCTATAGCCTTAAGCTAATACGATTCCATCACATTTTGTCTCCCAACTATATCATTCCTCGTTGGCCAACGACGATTACACTTCACCAAAATGTGAACCGCCAGTGTGCAGTGTACACCCTGAGGTGGGGGACCCTTCAGAATAAAAAGAAAAGAAAGAAAGAAATGTTTGGTTTAACGACGCACTCAACACATTTTATTTACGGTTATATGGCGTCAGGCATATAGTTAAGGAAAACAGATATTGAGAGGAAACCCGCTGTCGGCATTTCATGGGCTATTCTTTTCGATTAGCAGCAAGGGATCTTTTATATGCACTAAGCACCATCCCACAGACAGGATAGTGCATACCACGGCCTGATACACCAATTGTGGAGCACTGGCTGGAACGAGAAACAGCCCAATGGGTCCACCGACGGGGATCAAGCGAACGCTTTACCACCGGGCTACATCCCGCCCCCTTCAGAATAATGAACGAATGAATGTTTAACGACACCCCAGCACGAAAAATACATCGGCTATTGTGTTTCAAACTATGGTAATGCAAACAAATAAGGTGATGATCAACATCAATATAAAAATTCAAGATTTAAATAAAAACAATGTAAAGAACTGTACAAAAATACAAATACCACAGATAGATACTGACTTTTACTCAACATTTCAATTTGTGCTGTATTGGCCATTCTCAAAGAGAATGTTACACTCCTGCACCACGGCGAGGTTACAGCACTCGCAGGGGCCTTCAGAATAAATTAATACGTCAAGTATATGTGACAAATGCGAACACGACACAAGACTATTTCACCTTCCTGCACTGCCAATAAGAGGACTAATACTCTTACGGGGACCGGCTTGTTTGACAGTAAATAATGGTCCATGTGCATTCATAATATTCATATACTATCCTTTATTTAAAGGGACATTCCCGAGTTTGCTGCAGTTTTTAAGATGTTATCGACTAACATGGACTTTTTAACGATTGTAATTACATAGCAAATATATTTTTCTGCATACAATATTAGTGGCTGCATATTAAACGTGTTTCTGATAGATCTAATATTTGTAGTAGGTTAAATTTTATTTTATTTCCTAAAATATTTGTTCGTACGGAAATTCAAGACAAAATCCAGTTTGGGATTCTTACAAATATTAAGACGACCAGAAACACATTGCATATACAGACACTGATATTCTAAACAAGAAAATATATTTAATATGTAAGTTTAATCGTACAAATGGAATCTGTGTCATTGTAATTGGTTTTTTCAAGATTTCTGTCTGGACAAACTTTGGAGGAAATCTAACGGCAATTAAAGGTAGGAGAGTCATTTTTTGTAGTTGTTAACAATTTGGTTGGGACAATAGTTCAAAGTCTGTCTCTGTGAGTTGGGGGGGGGGGGGGGGGGGGGGGCAACATTCTCGTGGGTTTTTATAGTGCCTAATTCAGCACGCATTCACCCATGTCTCTTATACTTTTACAGATATGTTCCGTTTTAAAATGTTCTGTCATTGTGCTGATAGGTGGAAGATTGTTATTTTATATTTACCACAGCTCTATATATATTGTTAAAGGGACATTCCTGAGTTTCCTGCAATTTTTAAGATGTTATCGACTAACAGACACTTTTTAACGACTGTAATTACATATCGGATATATTTTTCTGCATAATATATTAGTGGCTGTATATTAAATGTGTTTCTGGTCGTTCTAATATTTTATCGGCCTCGGTGGCGTCGTGGCAGGCCATCGGTCTATAGGCTGGTAGGTACTGGGTTCGGATCCCAGTCGAGGCATGGGATTTTTAATTCAGATACCGACTCCAAACCCTGAGTGAGTGCTCCGCAAGGCTCAATGGGTAGGTGTATACCACTTGCACCGACCAGTGATCCATAACTGGTTTAACAAAGGCCATGGTTTGTGCTATCCTGCCTGTGGGAAGCTCAAATAAAAGATCCCTTGCTGCCTGTCGTAAAAGAGTAGCCTATGTAACGACAGCGGGTTTCCTCTCCAAATCTGTGTGGTCCTTAACCATATGTCTAACGCCATATAACCGTAAATAAAATGTGTTGAGTGCGTCGTTAAATAAAACATTTCTTTCTTTCTTTCTAATATTTCATTTCCTAAAATATATTTTTTCGTACGTACGGAGACAAAATCCAGTTTGGGCTTTTTACAAATATTAAGACTACCATAAACACATTAAATAAACAGACACTGATATTCTAAACAAGAAAATATATTTAATATGGAAGTTTAATCGTAGAACTATTTTATTAGCCGGAAACATCTTACAATGCAGCAAACTCAGGAATGTCCCTTTAATATGGTCTAACCACACTGTTTGTTTTCACCACTAAGTGTTTTTATCGATTTTGACTCGTTCATATACCTCTCTGCCCGACACTCAATTGCCTGTTTTGTGCCGCGGTGCCGTTAAAACATGCCTTCATTCAGGGGTGGGACATAGCCCAGTGGTAAAGCGCATGCACAATGTGCAGTCGGTCTAGGATCGATCCCCGATGGTGGGCCCACTGGGCTATTTCTCGTTCCAGCCAGTGCACCACGACTTATATATCAAAGGTGTTGGTGTGTACCATCCTGTCTGTTGGATGATGCATGTAAAAGATCCCTAGCTACTAATGAAAACATGTAGAGGCTTTCCTCTGACTGTATCCAAATGACCATATGTTTGATCCAATTGCCGATGAATGAATGTTTAACGACACCCCAGCACAAAAATACACATCGGCTATTGGGTGTTAGAAAAGTAAGTATATGAAAATATTATTATACAGTCCAATAGCCGATTATTAATAAATCAAATTTTATCTTATCCTATCACTATTTGACATATTGTTCCGGTTCGGCTTATATGACGATACCTGACGTGACGCAGAGATTGAATGAGGTATCTCTGAATACGCCTTTCTTTTGGTGTCGTTAACCAAAATAAACTTCCATTCATTCACTTTCTGTGGCGGGATTTAACTCAATCGGTAGAACGTTCACCTGATCGAACCACCTCAGTGGACCCATTCTCAGACTGTTTTCTGATTTATTTATTTTACCCGTCCCAATCAGGGCCCCACGACTAGTATGTATCAACGGTCATGGTATATGCTGCCCTGCCTATGAGAATGTGCATACAAAAACAAATCTTGCTGCTAAGAGAAAAATGTAACGGGTTTCCTCTTAGACAACTTGTCAAAAGATACCATATGTTTGATATAGCCGTTATCTTTTGGGGTGTCGTTAAACATTCATTCATTTAGTTCAGAAAATTATTTTACGTCACAAAATAAATCACAGTATTCGTTTAATTGCAGGTGACCATGACGTCGGGTTCTCTCTCTAAAAGTGTTGGGAAGAAATTATTTCAGTTTTCTTCTCGGAAGATGATTTTACCTAGGATTCGCAGAATGTATAAATACGGAATTGTCATAACGTTAGTTCTCGTATTCGTTGGTTTGCTAATGCAGTTCCGTGCAGAGGGAACCATAACAGCTAATGGCGTCATGATGTCGGCTATAAGAGGCGAAAGATCTAGACTGTCGGCTATAAGAGGCGAAAGATCTAGACTGTCGCCTAGGACGACAACCCTGACACCTACCGGAACAACACAGGCAGATGCACGTCTAAACGGTCCCGTGTTTGTAAATCCCCATCCGTTTCGTTATCTTCTGAATCCCGAGACATTTTGCGCCAGAAAAGATATCTTCATTATAACATACGTTCATAGTACACCGGATAGGTTCGAGAAACGAGCCGTGATCAGACAGACATGGGGAAAGTGGAAATATTTGAACAAGACAATCCTCGTGGTGTTTATAATGGGACAGGTCGCAGACATAGGGGTGATGGCGTCGTTGAGGATAGAGTCAGGTATCCATGGCGACATAGTCCAGGAGGATTTCGTCGACAGTTATTATAACTTGACCTACAAGGCGATCGCTGGATTGAAGTGGGTGTCCACGTTCTGTAGACAAGCTGTGTATGTTTTAAAAACAGACGATGATATTTTTGTTAATTTTTATGTACTTATGAGATATATACTGTCAAATTTTGGATTACCCTACGAAAGTACCAGACAAATTCTATGTAATCAGTATGTAAATGCATCAGTGAAACGCGACAAACTTTCTAAATGGTACATGGCTAAAGAAGATTTCTTATCAGACCACTATTTGGCATACTGTTCCGGGTCGGCTTATTTGATGATTGCTGACGTGACGCAGAGATTGTATGAGGTATCTCTGAATACTCCTTTCTTTTGGATAGATGATTATTACGTCACAGGTTTGCTTGCGCACAAACTGAACGTCGCGCGACAAAAGTACAACAGGGCTTACGTTCTCAAGCCTACAGCTTGGGTGATTTCAAAAGCGTTAAAAAGTGGCAAATACCATGACTTTGTTTTCTTCCATCTACCTAACACGGCCATGATGTACTCTCTATGGGACACTGTGCTTGCAATGGAAAGCAATGCAACACGTGTCAAGAATATCGCAAACATTAATTCTGATATTCAGAACATATTTAAGAATTCAACAGACGTCCTAGAACAAGTTCAGTTCCGCATTATATAGAAACAAAAAGAAAAGTGTTTTGAATAAGAAATATGTTACATGTTTGTATATAATTATTTCATCTTTCTGTTGAAAAACACACAAATAAATAAATAAAATGAAAGCGTCGGTTTCTTCATAGTCCAGAACTGGCAGTAACCGATCCTCTAGAAATGAAACCATTTCAGTCAACACATAAACAATAAAATAAATCAGAAAAATGCTCCTTGCTTCGGATGTAATATTTAAAAACCAGGGGTAGGAATTGCTGAACTGTAAAAAAGAGGAAATCTAGAGGAGTCCCGGGAATTCTTGAAAACCTTGGTAAAATCTGTGCCATCTGACACATTTTGGAGGAAAGGACGGTTAAAATGCGAGGAAACGCAATGTCCCATGAGGGAAAAACAGCTGATCCCAGGAGAATCCCCACCCCTGAAAAATACAGTGTCAATTGGCAGGATTCGAACCTACTGCATCAATTAGCATGGCATTTGATAGCCGGCGATTTACTGGCTAGCGTCTTCGACTACCAATGAGGCAAGATTTAGCTCAGTGGGTAAATCACTCGACTGAATTGCTTGGGTCGAACTTCCTGGGTGCATCCATTCTTTGGTATTTTCCCGTACCAACCAGTGCCAAGCGACTTGTATAATCAAAGATGTGTATGTCCTACCTGGGGTGGACTGTAAGAGAGCTAGACGGACATTTGGACATAAATACACTCTCATTACAGTCAGATGATGATAACTAGTTTAACGTGCCCATATACCACTAGGGTTTCGAACACGCCCATCCCGAGTCAGACCTCCGATAAGATCGGTGGCCTGACTCGGGATGTGTGTGGGGGGGAGGGAGGGACGGGGTAGTGTTGAAAATGGACAGAATTTTGAAAATAGCAATTAGTAAAAAGGTTAAAGGGACATTCCTGAGTTTGTTGCATTGTAAGATGTTTCCGACTAATAAAATATTTCTTCGATTAAACTTACATATTAAATATATTTTCTTGTTTAGAATATCAGTCTATATATTCAATGTCTTTCTGGTCGTCTTAATATTTGTAAGAAGCCCAAACTGGATCTTGTCTTCAAATAATTTCGTACGTACGAAAAAAAGTATTTTAGGAAATAAAATGAAATTTAACTTTGTACAAATATTAGAACGGACAGAAACACGTTTAATATACAGCCACTAATATTTTATGCAGAAACATATATTCGATATGTAATTACAATCGTTAAAAAGTCTGTTAGTCGATAACATCTTAAAAATTGCTGCAAACTCAGGAATGTCCCTTTAATAGAATAATTTTAAAAAAAGAAAAGAAAAAAAGAATTCACTGCTCGGCCGAATATTTATATAATTTGGAGCATTTTAGAAGGACAGTCCAAAAATAAATAAGAGAAAGAAGAGGGGATCGGACTATTTAATAATTTTTTTTTTTTTTTTAAAGTAATTTCGACATAAAATTTTGAACGAAGGTCTAAAAGTCCGATCTATATGTCCACGTAAGTGGCCTCGTTAAGGCCGTTAGGGTGTGCAGGTTGGCCTACGGCGAACCGATGAGCGGAGAACCGGCAAAGGCGGGGATGAAGTGCTTCCATCTCTGGTTGGCGAGGATGGTTACGAGACTCCGGTAGTCGTTGCCGAAAAGGCCTTGACGATCCTGTGGATGGTGTGGCTATCCATCTCTCTAACCAGGACCGCTTGTCGGTAGACTCCTTCTTGGCGCTGAGTTAGTACCAACCCCGTCTTGCCGGCTGTAGACTTGATGGTGTGTAGCTCGTATGCGCTTCCATCAGGCAGTTGTTTCAGCTCTGGTTTCACTAGTCCGCCCATCAGTGATGCCGGGTCCGAGGTGTCGTGTAGGCGGTGGCGTAGAGGGAGATGGAGTAATGTTGATGCTTTTGATTGGATGCGTGGAAAGCCCTCCATGAAATTGATAAATCTTGAGTATCAGTTTTTTGCAAAGCGATCGTAGAGTGAACAGTTTTGAGCCAATTGTGTTGTGTTGTATTGTTTGCAATCTCCTGGCTGACATCAGAGTGACAAGGCCCCAAAACAGCTGGTACCATAACTTCCTTCTTTCTTTCAACTTGTGAAACAAGTGTATAGGCATTTGGCAGTGGTTGGATACATTTGTTCCCTTGGACCTCAGGGATGATCACAAGGTTCAGTGGCCTTGAATCAGAAATGCCTGGCTCTTGTACCATCGAAATACTTGTCCCATGGAAAGAGTCACTTGCAGTTGTAGAACTTGGATTGTGATCGATATTATCCACCATTCCAATAGTGAATACTTTTGATGTTAGTCCTGGTGGAACAACAACACCTTCCCTCAAATTTTGTACAGACGGTGTTGGCAATGTCTGTAGAAATTCCCATCACTCTTTCGTAGGAAATAGACAATCCAAGCTGGTACAGACATTCAACTAGCTCCTTCTTCCTTGTTTCAGCATGTATCTTTAATCCCAGGTAAACGGGAACCGGTGTTTCTTTGCTCTTTGTATGATGACGCCTGGTCTGAGGATTCTGTGTGTGAATCCTTTTTCTGCTGTTGAAGATTATGAGCTGAGACAGAGTCAAGGCTGCCTGAGTTCGACCTTCTTCCTGCATCGGTGTGTACTGCGTTTGGACCCTATCCTTTAAATTAGAGCCTGGTCCATCCAAAATCATAGTAATCAAAGCATTAAGAACATGTGGGACTGATTGCTTTTGTGCATGATCTTCAAATGATCCTGTGAAAGTTTGTTGAGTTATAAACATTTCTCGACGTACAATTTTGGCTACTTGAGCTATTAATAGAGCCTCGGAGTCATGGTCGACAGCTTTCTGGAAAGCCCCTTCCACATCTCGTTTGAATATTAGCTTTATATTTTTTCCCTTTCCAGCACTGCATTCTTGTAGTATGGGACAAGCTGCCAAAAGTTTATGTCGAAGTCTTGTTGAATGGATAGAAGTATTCACACCCAGTGCATCCAAGCGAGATTGATATAAGTTGATGAGGGTAGTCATGTGAAAAACTGAAGCTGTTTCCAAAACTTTGTAAATATGATACAAGCTCGCAAAGGCAATACCTTTTAAAGTTTCTTCATTGTCATCTGCAGCATGATCAGTTTGGCAGGCTTTTGATGCACGTTTGGAGACACTATAGCCACAGACTCTGTATACCATAATATCTCTGGCTGCGAGCTTTTTCAAGAGATGTTGATCTTGAAGAACAGTTGCACATTGCCTGACCTTTTGGTCTTCTGTCAGTGTTAACACTGTATGAAGAGGGTCAGTATAAGCGGGGCCCCCACAAAAAAAGCAGCAATCCGTCTCATGCTGGACAGATCGTCTCCTCGTCTTTGCGGGACTTGGAATATCTCTTCTCTGATGCTTTTGTTTTGCTCTTTCCAAATTTCTGGAACTAAGTTTGTTTCTGCACATTTTATGCCACACAGCAACACGTTTTCGAAATGTTTCAACAATACCTTGTCCATCACCCAATTTTGAAGTTTTTCTCCCACAAACTGATACCCAGACCCTCCATGTCCAACTTGTGTTGGGGAAACTAGTTTTTCATTAGATTTTTCCTGACAGATAATACATATATTCCAATTTACATCTCTAAAGGAAGCTGATAAAGATGTCTGATGCACGGCGGAAGGATCATTAGAGGGGTGCAGAACACAATATGCTCTTTTCATGGTATCTGTAAAACGAGATAGGCAAATGGAAAACGTTATACAGAAGTGTTTTTTCTTCCACTTTTATCAAAAGCAGAGTAACCTCTTCAGGGAAATTAACCGACATGTGTGCACTCATACACACTCACACTCACACTCATACACACACGCACACGCACACACACACGGACGGACGCAGTGGCGGATATATGAGGTCCCCAAAAGCCCCCCACCTCCCGTAAATGTTTCAATTTTTTTCTCAATTTTTTTATATTAGAGAATCCTTCGGTAATGTTTGTTCGGCAAATGTCATTCACCCCCCCACCCCCACCCCCAAAAAAATGAATTTTCTGGATCCGCCACTGACACACACAATGCTTACTACACGCACGCGATTTCCTTCTTGTTTATATTCTCCAAAGAACGGCTATTTAAAACGAATGCATTGCACATTTACAAAGAAACAACAAAACGGTGATTTTGGACACTAACGGTATGCCATAGATTTACGCCTCCGATACACATCACAATTTTGCCCAGTTAGCGCTAATTCCGGCATAATTTAGTGGAAATAAAATAACTGACATGGATAAAACATGAAATAAATAAATGCAGAAGTATAATTAAGTTCCAGTTAGCTAAACAATGAACAAAGTTCAGTTTCATAGGTAATTTCGAACCGACCGGAAACACGTCGTATATACGAGGATCGAGTGACGTTTTTTGGGGGTTTTTTTGTTTGTTTTATTTTAACCGACTGGTCTTATTATTAGTAGTACTTCATTTACCATGTTACAAAGCTGTAATATTTAACTTGCTAAAACAGAATGCACACCACAGTCTTTTTAGTTGGTAGATACATAGAAAGTATGGAATAAACTGGCGTCATTCCAGTACAGGTAAACTTACGTTCAAAACAAGCACCGCTTACGTCGAACGTCTATGGATGGCCGCGCGGGCCATTTTCTCTTTAGAAACTTTAAACGCTAATATCTCGTTTTAAATGGCAAATAAATTATTGCATCCTTTAATATTCGTAATCAGTAGGGTCAGAAGTAGTAGTTGCAGTATGAAATATGCTTTGAACCGTTACCTGCAAACTGACTTCGCTTAACAACTACGCTAATACTCCCCGAATGTCTTGTGATATCATAATTTATCAGCACGAGTTGATAAAAGTATTTAATCTGAGGCTTTTTATACTTTTATCAACAGGTGCTGATAAATTATGATATAACAAGACACGAGGGGGGTATTCTTTTTATCATCCATTATTATTCCTTTCATTTGCGACAGTTGTAAACAATCTCAGTAATGTGGTTTCAATGTCACTATATTTGGCTGCGGTAGACTCATTAACTAGCAGAACGGCAGTGGCGTGACGTCACTAATGATAGGTTTAGCGCTGAAACAAACACAGTGACATAACAAAATATTGTCTTGTGATTAAAATTTAACCAATCAAGATTACAAGAAACGATATCTCCTGTGGAGAAAATCGCAAATTATAGTGCCAGCGATATCTCCTACAAAAGCCTTTAATGGATGGTAAATGAAACTATTACATATATATGTATGTATCATATAATATCTTACATTTTCAGTGCAATCAAAGTATGTGATATTTTTCAAATCACATACTTTAAGAATTTGATAACTTTCCAAATTAGATGTAAATTAGTCGAGGTCTCGGCACTAGGTTTATTGACATTTAAGCAAACTTACTTCGGCGACACTCCATGATTGACGTATGCATTCATAGTCATCAAATAAAAACATTTCAATGGCAATTTCACATTGAAAGCTGTCCAGCGTTCAGAAAACAAAAAACGTTAAGCATAACTTTATTTTGATGTAAGGACATCCAAAATAACGTCATTCGAGTTTGCCGTCATTTCCATTCACAAATACACCGCGCCACATATTCTTACGTCATTTGAATATCTAGTAATGGTGGATGGAATTAAAGTTGCGTGTACAGTTTACAAAAACACGTTGTATTAAGCTTGAGCTTATATGATCAAGAGATTATTACCCTCGTGCATTTCGGTATCATCAATATCACATATTAGGAATAAAAATAATGTATTATGCTCGCATAATACAATTTTTATTCCTAATATATGAAATTGACGATACCGAAAAACACTGGTAATAACCTTTATACACACACACACACACACACACACACACACACACACACACACACACATATATATCTAATACCATAGTATAAGGAGTTGTGGGGGGAGTATAATACAATATATAAATCAAGGTAAGTATACAATGTACTTTAAAACTTTGTATAGAAGTCGAAGTGTTTTAAATGAATGAACGAAAAATACATCGGCTATTGGGCGTCAAACTATGGTAAAGGCAACAAAAAAATGTGATGATCAACATCAATATAAAAATTCAACAGTTCAATTAAATCAGTGTAAAGAACTGTGCAACAAATACAAATATCACAGATATATAAAAATTATAAAACTAATTCTGGATGGAATCGAAATGATTCCATCACATTTCTCTCACCAAAAATATCTTTTCGCGTTTCTTTCAGAAACTGACACTCCACCAAAATGTGGCGCACAGTCACAAGACACTGACAATGCTCACACTGAGGTGGAGGATCCTTCTTCAAGATAAATGAATGGGTCAAGTAAGTGTGACCGATGCGAGCACGACACATGACTACCTCATCCTTCCTTAACTGTCTGTAGGAGGACCGCTACTTTCCCAAGACTGGCCTGATAGCATGAAGCTTGTTCGCAATCGCACCGTCCCAATCATGTTGCCAAGTCGAAAAGATAAATTTGTTGATATTATTTTTAAAATCAGTATAAAGCACACCAACCCTGGCATGAGCCAAATCCAAAGCAGACTTGGCAGCTGAATCTGCCTTTTCATTACTCCTGATGCCAACATGGCTGGGCACCCAACAAAATACAACAAGTTTATTCGCAATAGATAAAAAGACACACTTTCGTATCACCATCCCAATTAAGGGATGGTCCAGCTTCATATTACGTAAAGCTTGGAAACACGAAAGTGAGTCAGTAAAAATAATAAACTTGGATGCTATGGAATCTTTGCTTTCTTCTTAGGCTTTAGTGACTGCCCAAACTTCAGCACTAAAAATTGATGCCGAGTCGGGCAGTATCATGGAAATGATAGTGTCTGATGGAAAAACTAGCACAAGCTACAGAATTCCCATCCCGTGGCCCATCTGTATACACAGGAATGTAATCACGGTACTTGTCCTGAATTTCCATGAAAAACTGTTTATACACAACAGCATCTGTGCGATTTTTCTTCAGATGCGCCAGATCAAACACAATTTTAGGTGGTGTAATACACCAGGGTGTAAAACAAAATATGAAGGAGTTTCCAAAGTGTCAGTTAAATCAATGTTGGAAAGAGACAAAAAGCACTTAATGCGAAGACCAAATGTACGAATAGCATTTAGCCTTGCATCAAACAACTTCATATATTTGTTGTCAAACACCGCATCATGTGTAGGATGTTGTGGTAAAGAGTTAATCTTGGTAGCATACTGCAGAGAAAGCTTTCCACGTCTAGCACCCAAACAAGGTTCGTGTGCATCGACATACAAGCTCTCTACAGGAGATGTTCTAAATGCACCAAGACAAAGCCTAAGTCCCTGGCTGTGTATATGATCTAGCATCTGCAAGTAAGACTTGCGTGCCGACCCATACACAATGCATCCATAATCTAGTTCAGACCTCACAAGAGATATATACAGACGGAGCATAACCTTCGGTCTGCTCCCCATTCTGTATTACCAATAACTTTTAAAATACTGAGAGCTTTCAAGCCCTTCTTTTAAACATATTTGAGATGGGGCACAAAAGATAGCTTCCTGTCAAATATAACCCCCAGAAATTTAGTCTCCTCCACAACTGGAATTGGATTTTTGTCCAAAAACAACTGTGGATCTAAGTGGAGACCTCTTTTCTGGCAGATATGCATACAAACCGTTTTTGCCTTTGAGAATCGAAAGCCATTGTCAGTTGCCCATTGATGAAGTTTATTGAAACAAAGCTGCAACTTACGTTCAATGATACTCATATTGGACGATCTATAGCAAATCTGAAAATCATCGACATATAACGAGCAATCTACACCAGGTGTTAAACACTGGGTGATGTTGTTAATTTTCACAGAAAATAAAGTAACAGACAGGATACTACCTTGAGGCACACCCATCTCCTGTTGGAGAATGTCGAACAAAGTCGACCCCACCCGAACTTTAAAAGATCTATCTTTTAAAAATTGAGAAATAAAAATAGGAAGTTGACCTCTAAGGCCTATGCCATGGAGGTCTTTTAAAATCCCATACTTCCATGTGGTATCATAAGCTTTCTCCAAATCAAAAAACACTGAAACCAAGTGCTGATTATGGATGAAAGCTTCCCTACAAAACGTTTCAAATCTGACAAGATGATCAACCGTGCTACGTCTAGATGTTAACCCACATTACACGTTAGTAAGCAATTTGTGGGATTCAAGATATCAAACAAGTCTACGATTGATCAATCGTTCCATGGTTTTACAAATGCAACTTGTCAAAGCGATAGGGCGATAGCTAGTAGGATTAGTTGGATCCTTACCAGGCTTGGGAATAGGAATGATAATAGCTTTCCTACAATCACAAGGAAACTTTCCAGAAATCCAGATGTTAATAAAAAATATTCAAAAGAACCATCAAAGATGATTCAGGTAAATGTTTTAATAACTGATAATGAATTTCATCTGGCCCTACTGAAGTATCATGGGCTCTACGAAGAACATCCTGCAATTCCTCCATAGAGAAACGCCTGTTGTACACTTCAGCATTTTCAGATGAAAAATTAATGGACTGCTTTTCAGCTTTATTTCTGACAAATGTAAAGGCATCTGTACTGAAAGCAGAAGATGAGTTATGAGAAAAGTTGTCTGCCAATGCATTGGCAATGTCACGATGAGACGTGACATCCGTATCATTGACAGACAAATGATGAACTGTATTACTGTATTCTTTACCTTTAATTTTACGGATCCTATTCCAGACAGATCTTACTGATGTTTGTGAATTCAACTTGGAGACAAAAGTTCTCCAAGATGATTTCTTACTCTGTCCAATCTCTCTTCGAGCCTTAGCCCTAGCAATACGAAATGCATCCAGGTTATCCCCAGTAGGTCCACGTTTGAACCTCTCAAGCAACCTCTTTCGCTCTTTGAATGCATCCTTACACTTATAATTAAACCATGGTTTATTGAAACGCTTTGGCACTGCCGAAGTCTTAGGAATAGTTTCATCTGCAATGTCCTTCAAGATGGAAGTGAACAAAGACATGGAATCATCAGCATCAGTAATGGCAAATTGTTGCAGACGAGTGCTGCACAGATGCTGAAACTGACCCCAATTGGTCTTTGCCAACTTCCACCTTTGAACCCTTTCAAGTGATGGTGGTCCATCATTCTCCAAAATAATGGGAAAGTGGTCATGGACTCCTCGTCCGAAGACAAGGAGTCCAAAACTTCGGTGTGGACCCTTTTCAGGATCCCATCAGAATTTTGAGTTAAATTCTGGATGTTACCCATATTTAATAAATGAAATATTCACCAACCATGTCCCCCACCCACCACCGAAGGGACATGGTGCTGATGATAACCAGCAGACAACTATGCCAGGGATACATGGTTGATATACTTGGGCATTGAAAAGCAAAAACACCCAATTGACCCTAGCCACCGCCCTAAGAGCAACAGATACATGGTATATAAAACCATGTTTGTTCTTGACTGTATAAACAAAACAAAGGGTTGTATGCTCCAGAGCATGGCATGACCCACCAATTGATCAGGTCGGGCCATTCCTGACCTCCCGTCTACGTGAACTCCGGGCCAAAGTGGTGTATTGTCAGTGGCAATATACACGGTTGCAGACATTAACCATAACTCAACCACCAGGATCCCATCATCCACTTCACGGGTCGCACCTCACGGCAAACAAGGCGCCTCATACGAGGAGTTGTGCATTTATTGGCCATTCTATAAAAAGAATGTTCACCCCTGCACCACGATGAGGTTAATGCACATGCAGGGGACAAAAGAAGAAGAAGAAAGAAATGTTTTATTTAACGACGCACTCAACACATTTTATTTACGGTTATATTGTGAGAACCCGGGATTACGATATTGCCAGTAAATTATTTTGATAAATTATTAAGCTATAATTCAAGTCCATTTTGTTTTAGCGCCAATGTGCATCGAAGTCTATATTTGTTTACATTGAACAGCGCAATTCTTTGCGCCCGGACAATAAAACAAGGCCTTGTTTATCGTATAACATTTATATACATAATCATTACTGTTTATATTATCAGTAGTCACAGATAACTTACCTTGTCAAGTGTTATTAAGTTGTTAAATTGGCATTTTTATACAGCCACAAATGTAAAAGATCGAAGCCATGCTTTTATACGAGTCTCGTTCTGGATTTTAGAGTTACTTTCGGGTATCTGTCACTGCTATTTTTGACGTCTGTTACGCTGTGTAGTTCAGGTAAATATTTGTTATTTCAGATATTACTAATGCAAGTTATATCTGATATGGAACTTATATTTATTTCTATATATAAGCCTAACTGTATTTATTTGCTTCTCATAGCATAGTAATTAAGGTGTAAAGGCTTGTAACTTACCTAATGACGTTGTTCAGGTACATGACGTCATTGGTTTTTCAACCCTGCACTGCTGGATTTTACCCCGATCTGCGGAATGCATAATTCTGCAGTGCTGGATATTAACCAGTATTGCTGGATTTTGGTGGGGGTATAACTACGGATCCCGCAATGATTTGTCAGTTTCGGTCAATCATTCCCTCCGATAGGTGGGTTGGGTTTATTTATAGAATACTAAATTACTCGGGTTTTACATATGTGAAAATTATTGGGATAACTTGTAGAGACCAAACTCACAACCTTAATGATTAGATAATTAATAAAGATTAAAGGGTATTATTTTCGGTATTTATTATTAATAGAATTTAGGAAGATAGACAGCACCCATTACACAGAAAAGGTGTATGCCCCGGGTGTTGTGGTTTTTATGTGGCAAAGTTTAATGCATATTATATAGAGAGGGATAGAGATAGAGAGATGCCTATGCAGTGGAAATAGGTCTGTGTATCCAAAGTATTTGAAGTGTATATACCTTACCTGTCCCAGGTGAATAAGACTCAGTCTTTTAAGGTATTTAAGAATTGTGGTCTATTTCACAGCCTGAAAGTAACCTAGTTATATTTAGTTAATTTTTCATATGAATTTTATTACTAAATAATTCCATTTTATAATTACTGTTTTGTAATAGGCGTCTGAATTGGTTAAAATGCTATCACGTGATCTAAAAAACCAACGTTCATTCTTCCATGAACTTCAAAACTGAACTTTTTCGGTAAACAAATAAAAACAGAATGTTATTACCGGAACTACTTTTTATCATTTACGTCAACAACGGAATCACCGATAATTCCATAGTTTGTATTTTTATCCCAATATAGTCTGCTCTGTGAGTGACAGTGACAAGCCCCTGCGTGTGCTGTAACCGCACCGTGGTGCAGGGGTGTAACATTCTCTTTGAGAATGGCCAATACAGCACAAATATTTTTGAGTAAAATTCAGTATCCGTAAAATTCTGTGATATTTGTGTTTTTGCACAGTTCTTTACACTGTTTTTGTTTAAGTCTTGAATTTTTATATTGATGTTGATCATCACTTTATTTATTTGCATTACCATAGTTTGACACCCAATAGCCGATGTATTTTTCGTGCTGGGGTGTCGTTAAACATTCATTCATTCAACATTACCATCAACGCCAAAAGCAACGCCAAAAGCAACGATAAAAACAACCACGAACAACAAAACACTTCCAAAAATTCGGCTAAACGGCGACGTATACTGTCCGATTTGGATTCCGATTAAATTGTACAGCACACAATCACATGTAAGCCATGTGCAACAAACTGGCTCAAACTAAGACGTGTCAAGGGTCACGCACTGTTCTGTTAGTTTCGAGTCGTTTCTGTGTTTTTTCTTGCGACCAATACCTTTCTAACTTCAATGGTTCTTTTGTTGTTACCACATTTTCTGTATTCGTTTTTTATAACGCCGACTATTTCTTCCATAATAACAATTTGAAAAGAACTAATTTGGATGTTTTAAATTAAAAATGTTTTTGTACTGTGTGACCTGACAATATTATACTGTGATCATTTTCAAAAATTAATAAACACTATATGTACCAGTATTAAAAAAAACTGGTTTTTATTTTATTATTTAACTATTCTTCTGTGGATACTGTTATGTGTGCACCGGTAACGGTGCGTATGAAGATATTGTTATGGCTGGTAAGCTTGTTACTGCAGCGGGAACGTAAATATATTTTTTAAATCGTTAAAGACTGACAATGGGTAATAAAGAGAATAACCAATTCAGTACGAGGAATTACGGATTATCTATCCCTCGTGAATCAATGTTGTAAAACACTAATTCACTTGGGACAGATAATCCGTAATTTCTCATAGATCGTTAGTTATTCTCTAAATATTATTTATACAATTATGTAAAACCAATATTATTTATACAATTATGTAAAACCACAATGTAAGTTCTGTGGGAAAAGTATAATACAATACAGATATCAAGCTAGGTATATTTTAAAACTTTGTCTTAAAAAGTTTAAAATCAATTCTGGGTGGAATTTAAACGATTCCAAAATATTTCTGTTGCCAAATATATCATTTCTCGTCGGCTTCAAATGATTACACTCCACCAAAATGTGGTGTACACTGACAAAGTTTACACTGAGGATGAGGGTCCTTTTTTAAAATAAATGAATGTGTCAAATATGTATGGCCGATACGGGCACGGCAAAAGACTAATTCATCATTTGTACACCGCCTGTAGGATGACTGCCACTCTACTGTAAGGGGGACACCAACAGTTATTTGTGTTCAAATAATTTCGTACATACGAAAAAAATATATTTCTGGAAATAAAATGAAATTTAACCTAGTACAAATATTAGAACGACCAGAAACACGTTTAATATACAGCCACTAATATTATATTCAGAAAAATATATTTGATATGTAATTACAATCGTTAAAAGGTGTGTTAGTCGATAACATCTTAAAAAGTGCAGCACTCAGGAATGTGCCTTTAACAGGAGACCTTTTTACCACCGGGGCGGCAGGTAGCGCGGTGGAACTAGGATCGATCCCCGTCGGTGAGCCCATTAGGCCGTTTCTCGTTCCAGCCAATCCGTACCGTCATACAATTTCGATCGACATATGTTTTCGATACTTTGTTTGTAACTGCATGCATCGCGAGATATTATGTCACTGTCAGCCTGAACATAAACAACGAAGTGTTTTTTCTCTCAATATTAAAAATGCTTCAAGTCAAACTGCCAACTTTATGTTTTAATTATAATACTATAAATAGTGTGCATGTTATCAGTTTTTTGTAATGCAAAATTTTAGTACTAATGAAATGCCTTACATAGCGAAATCCAGGTATCACAAATCCCTGCAAAGTTATCGTCTGCAACACCGACATCTGACCTGCCAAAGTTAGACGATATACCACGTGATCATTACACTGAACAATAAAATGTATAGAAGGCTGGTTGAGTTACCTCTTATGTCATTCATAGTAAAGTTCTTTTCGGTAATTCTGGTGGGGGCATGTTTACATGTGCATTTACATTTACTACAAATAAAGGTGGTTTGGTGGAATTAGATTTTTTGAAAATATATAATTCTGTATCGCTGTCAGAGTACTTAAGGTGACAATCTGAATTTTGGTGCCGTTGATACGTGTAACAAGATGCTTAGACATTTACCTATGACGAAAACCTAATGTAAATATGTTTGACAGGATAATGTAAATATTGTCAATACACCACAATATACCCCTCAAAAAACCCTCTTGGCACGCACCAGCCTACATACAAACCCCTGAAAATATTGTCAATACACCACAATATACCCCTCAAAAAACCCTCTTAGCACGTACCAGCCTACATACAAACCCCTGAAAATATTGCTGTTGTCAAAGAGGAAGAGAAAAAAAAAAGAAGAAGAAGAAGAAAAAAAATGATAACCACTAACACGTAGCCTATATTGTCAAGATGGTCCTGATGAAGTGTTTTTAATACCTGATTATATCAACGTCATGCGGTATTTTTCAAGAAGCATATGATACACATTAAGCTGCAAAAGTATTTTTTTTTACATTTCTGTCATGTGGTTTCGTGTTTTAAAATTTGCATTATGGGCGGGGTAAAATCCTCACTTCGTCCTGGCCGGGAATAAAACGCGAATCAAAATGCTTAGGATAGGGTGCTGTTAAAACAAAAATAGTACTGAATGTTTATCGGACATTGGGCTTTCAATCACAGTGACTAACCCAATGCAGTAACCACCGTATCATGAAGTAGTGTCATTGGGAAATAGTTTATTATCCTGTCATCAAGTACCTATGCGTTTGACTGCCAAGATCGTCTTGAAGACGCCAGTATGGATTCGTCGAATATTTTATCATCTGGAGAAACTACGTTTGAAGATATATTGAATTTGAAAAAGACTCATCTAATAAACATTTTTACGCAGTAAGAAACAAAAAATCAGCGGAAATAAGTATGAATTAGCTAAAAGGTGTTATTTCATTCATTCAAAGAGAGGTGAGAATAGCGCCATTGCCAAGACCAGCAGATTCACTGAAAACTTGCATGTCATTTTACCTCATTATAGACAATTTAAATATCTGTTACAACTCCAATTTAGTAGTGCATCCAGTGAAACAGCTAAATAAGAAAGTATTAAATAGATTATGGTCATTTTAAATTTAAACATATGTTCTTGAAACTTAAAAGGACACTCCCCAAGGTTTTAGTCATTTAAACGTGTTTGATTCTTGCTTAAAATATCATTATCTGTATACTAGTACCCAATACAGTTCTGATCATCTTAAGATGTAGTAGCTTAGCATGGACTTTTACCTCCATTAATTTTGTATGTATCAATTTATTTTTTCTAGCAACCTCCAACTTACATTTTAAAAATGTTGTAGTATAAAGGCCAAAATGCACTTAACGGTGTAGTACTTTATGTTTAAAACATGTTAAGGTTGATTGATTGATTGAATGTTTGTTTAACGACACCCCAGCACAAAAATACATATCGGCTATTGGGTGTCACAAATGGTAAGTATATGAACATATTTATATAGACTCATGTAAAACCACAGTGTAAGGAGCTGTGGGGGGAATGTATAATACAATATATAAAATCAAGTTAAGTATATCTTAAAATTTTGTATAGAAGTCAAAGTGTTTTTAAAACTTTACAATTAACATTGGATGGAATTTAAACGATTCCAAAACATTTCTGTTGCCAAATATATCATTTCTTGTCGGCTTGAGATGATCACACTCCACCAAAATGTGCCGCACAGTCAGTGTACACTGACAGTGTTCACACTGAGGAGGAGGTAAAATATTGTTTTGAAAATGGGGAGAAAAATGCACTTAACGGTGTAGTACTTTATGTTTAAAACATGGGGAGAAAAGTAGGATATGTTTAACTGTGATTGAGGGGAATGAAAACTCAAGATAACATCTTTAAGTTACTAATGGTGGCAATAAATTTGTCAATGCACCACACACAAAAACAATCTCATCAGCTGTCTTACTAAGAGCAAGTGGCATAATTCCCTGAAGAATCCGGAATTTTTTTATCTGTTCCATTTTCCTTTCTACATGTATTCTGGCAGATGCAATTCGTCTTGTTATTTCACCTTCAGTTTTTGAAAATTGTTCTTTACATTTGAATGGTGGACAATACATTTTCACTCCTCTCTTCATCAAATCCTGCTTCAAATGTATAAAACCCTTATCTACCATAACTGCATCTCCAGGCTCTAATTGTTCCAGTTAACCACTCGCTCTGGTTATTTCAACATCAGAAGCACTACCACCCCATAGTTTTGAAATTAAAACAACTGCACCAGTCATACTTATTCCAATGAGAACTTTAAAGGTATTATGCGATTTATAATTGGAATAATATGTCAATGATTGGTTTTCCAAAGGAGTTTGAATAAATATCTCGGTGCAATCTAAAACAAATCTGGTATCACTAAAAAATTTAAAGCACTCTGGAACATGTGATTTCAGAATTTTCAACTTTGGCAAAAATACTAAAGCTTGCAAATATGTAAACATACATGATATTCAGGTGTTAAAGGGACATTCCTGAGTTTGCTGCACTTTTTAAGATGTTACCGACTAAGAAATACTTTTTAACGATTGTAATTAAATATCAAATATATTTTTCTGCATAAAATATCAGTGACTGTATATTAAACGTGTTTCTGGTCGTTCTAATATTTGTACTAGGTTAAATTTCATTTTATTTCCAAAAATATAATGTTTTCGTACGTACGAAATTACTTGAAGACAAAATCCAGTTTGGGCTTCTTACAAATATTAAGGCGACCAGAAACATTGAATATACAGACACTGGTATTCTAAACCAGAAGATATATTTAATTATATAAGTTTAATCGTAGAAATATTTTATTAGTCGAAAACATCTTACAATGTAGCAAACTCAGGAATGTCCCTTTAAAAATGTTTGAAACAGTACTGCTGGATCCTTTAAATCTGAACTCCGGGTCTTTCACAAGTAAACCTAACCTAAGTCTCATCATTACTAAACAAAATTCGTCAATAAGCCTCAGTTTCCTTTTACGCCATTTTTTTTAAACATATTTCAGACTTGCTATATGTGGTGGTGCATGACTGTACAGACTGAGAAGGCAGCTGTGACTGGATGGCATCTTCATCCAGACTCGATTCATCACCTGCTGGTTTGGCATATCTGAAAATACAAGAAAACTTATTACTATTATAAATAAAATAGTACAGATAACATACCATATTTTTGAATATATTACTTCACTAGAAGTATACCATAGATGTTGATTTAAATACTACAACTGTATACATGTACATAAAGATTATGTGAACATTTCTACCTAGTGTTTATTCATTATTATAAACTTATGCATAATGAGAATTTCCAATTAGCTAAGCCTCCCCCACCCCCACCCCCAAAAAAAATATATATACATGTATATATATATATATATATATTTCCCAACCAACCCCAATTCTACCCGCTGACCTCAACCTTTTTCTTTCTAAAAGTACATAAATACATGTACATGTAACAAAAAAAGAAAGAAATGTTTTATTTAATGACACGCTCAACACATTTTATTTTTTGTTATATGGCATTAGACATGGTTAAGGACCACACAGATATTGAGACAGGAAACCCGCTGTCGCCACTTCATGGGCTGTTCTTTCCAATTAGCAGCAAGGGATCTTTTATATGCACCACCCCACATATAGGGTAGTACATACCACGGCCTTTAATATACCAGACGTGGTGCACTGGCTGCAAAGAGAAATGGCTTACCCATGCATCATCTCTACTTGGCATTTGGTTGGCCCAAGTGTGGCACCATCAGAATCGGTTGTGGGGCTTCTCCAGTCTTCGAGATCTGACTGTTGGTCGTTTAGGTGGGTCAGCTCTCTGCGCTAAATTTTCAGTGGGTATTTTTTTCTCAAAACGTTTTTGAAATGGTCAGAACACATTCGCGTTGGTTTCCAGTATTTCCGGAGTATCATTGAACGTCAGTTGCAGCTTTGTTTGAATAAACTTCAGCAATGGGCAGCTGACAATGGATTTCGATTCTCAAAGTCAAAAACAGTCTGTATGCATATTTGCTAGAAAAGAGGTCACCATTTAGATCCTCATCTGTTTCTGGACAAAACTCCGGTTCCAGTTGTGGAGGAGACCAAATTTCTGGGGATTATTTTTGACAGGAGGCTATCTTTTGTTCCTCAGTTACAGTATGTGAAAAAGAAGGGCTTAAAGGCCCTCAATATCTTAAACGTTATTGGCAAGACTGAATGGGGAGCAGTTCGAAAGGTTATGCTCCGACTTTACAGATCTTTAGTTCGGTCTAAACTTGATTATGGGTGCATTGTGTATGGGTCAGCACGTAAGTCTTACTTGCAAATGCTAGATCCTATACACAACCAGGGACTTAGGCTTTGTCTTGGCGCTTTCAAAACATCTCCTGTGGAGAGCTTGTATGTCGATGCACACGAACCTAGTTTGGGTGCTAGACGTGCAAAGCTTTCTCTGCAGTTTTCTACAAAGATTAAATCAATGCCAAAACATCCTGCACACAATGAGGTGTTTGATAATAAATATATGAGGTTATTTGATGCGATTCGAACATTTGGTCTTCGCATTAAGCAGTTTTTATCAGTTTCCAACATTGATTTAACAGACATTTTGGAAACGCCGTCATATTTTATTTTGCCACCTTGGTGTATCAAACCACCAAAAATTGTATTCGATCTTGTGCATCTAAAAAAAGATCGCACATATGCAGTTATTTATAAACAACATTTCATGGAAATCCAAGAGAGGTACTGTGATTACATTCCTGTTTACACAGACGGATCACGGGATGGGAATTCAGTGGCTTGTGTGTCCATCAGACGCAATGATTCCCATGAGATTTTTCCTGATTCAGCATCAATCTTTACTGCTGAAACCTGGGCAATCATTAAAGGAACATTCCTGACTTTGCTGCATTGTAAGATGTTTCCGACTAATAAAATACTTCTACGATTAAACTTACATATTAAATAAATTTTCTTGTTTAGAATATCAGTGTCTGTATATTCAATGTGTTTCTGGTCGTCTTAATATTTGTAAGAAGCCAAAACTGGATTTTGTCTTCAAATAATTTCGTACGTACGAAAAAATCTTTTTTAGGAAATAAAATGAAATTTAACCAAGTACAAATATTAGAACGATCAGAAACACGTTTAATATACAGCCACTAATATTTTATTCAGAAAAATATATTTGATATGTAATTACAATCGTTAAAAAGTCTTTGTTAGTCGATAACATCTTAAAAAGTACAGCAAACTCAGGAATGTCCCTTTAAAGGGACATTCCTGAGTTTGCTGCATTGTAAGATGTTTCCGATTAATAAAATATTTGTACGATTAAACTTACATATTCAATATATTTTCTGGTTTAGAATATCAGTGTCTGTATATTCAATGTGTTTTTGGTCGTCTTAATATTTGTAAGAAGCCCAAACTGGATATTGTCTTCAAATAATTTCGTACGTACGAAAAAATTATATTTTTGGAAATAAAATGAAATTTAACCTATTACAAATATTAGAACGATTAGAAACACATTTAATATACAGCCACTAATATGTTATGCAGAAAAATATATTTGATATGTAATTACAATCGTTAAAAATTCTTTATTAGTCGATAACATCTTAAAACGTGCATCAAACCCAGGAATGTCCCTTTAACCAATATATCTTTTCGACTTGGCAGGGCGGTGCGGTTGCGAACAAGCTTCATTCTGTCAAGGCAGTCCTGGGAGAGTGGCAGTCATCATGCGGGCGATGCAGGACGGATGAAGTAGTCTTGTGCCGTGCCGGCGTCAGCCATACATGTTTGACGCATTCATTTATTTTAAAGAAGGACCCTCCCCCTCAGTGTGAACATTGTCGATGTACACTCACTGTGCGCCACATTTTGGTGAAGTGTCATCATCTCAAGCCGTCGAGAAATGATATATTTGGCAACAGAAATGTTTTGGAATCTTTTAAATTTCATCCAGAATTAATTGTAAAGTTTTTAAAACACTGATTTCTATACAAAGTTTTAAAATGTACTTACCTTGATTTTATGTATTGTATTATACTTTTCACCCCCAGCTCCTTACACTGTGGTTTTACATAAATATATACTTACCATTTGTGACACCCAATAGCCGATGTGTATTTTTGTGCTGGGGTGTCGTTAAACATTCATTCATTCATTCATAATTTTAGAGAAAAGACAATCCATTGAATAATTTATGGAGTACTGCATTTTTTAATTTTTAAAAAAATTATATTGTAGGAAATTGAAAATATTACCTACACATTCAATTGCAATTTCTTTTAATATTGCGTCACCCCAAAGGTTTCGGCCTAATTGTCAGCATTTCTAAAATAATTTTTGTTCTCAATAGGCCTTTCATGTAATTTTTTATACATGAAAACATAACTGGTCATAAGTCAGGGTATGAGAACAAAAATGTTTTTCTAACTACTAAGTTTTATTTTGCCTTCAAGAAGAAAGACACTTCTAGTGCCACCTTGACTCCCAATGACGTATAAAATGTGGTCGCTGTAACCCAGCTAGATTTTCAACCATTACATTCAAAAATTAATTATTTAATTATTCATACAACAATTAGTGAAACTGTTGTTCACATATATTCAGGGCTTTTAGAACTTTATAAAAAAAATCCCTTAACCATGGATCAGTGATTTTAAAAATGTACTATCCATGATTAAAAATTAACTAGCCCTACTTTAAATATAGACAATTTTACTAATAGTAATAATCAATATGTTGTCTAAAGAGGGAGATAGAGCTTAAAAAAAACCTAGATTGGAGGTGACAAGAGGGGTCAGGATATTCATGTTTACAAAATAAGACAAGGTTGGGTTTTTTCAGTAGTTATTTACTAGCCCAACACTGAATATTACTAGCCATGGGAGTGAGGCTACCATAATGTAGAAGCCCTGCATATACTGTTTCTTATATACAGACATTGCCAAATTATATGAACTTGAAATGTAATGTTTGCAAATATATATAAAGTATTTGTAGGTGGTTATAAGTTTTTAATATTTCAGTAATTTAATTAAACACATCAATTATATATGTATCCTTGTACAGGAGTAAACATTTTAACCCAAATAATGAACAATGTGATGAAATAATGAAGAATGTGATTATTTCATGGTTATGACTCCTTTCAATTCGCAGGTGTTTATTGCTCATTTATAATTCTCCCTCTTGTTTCGAATAGCAATACACATATATATATTATGTGCAACGTATGGTACCAAGTTCACTTTATAATTGTAGCCAATGTCCTGAAATATAAAAACTACAATTAGGCATGTGACACAGGGTATGAACCTTAGGATAATTGCCTACAGCAACTCTAAAAATATTTGCCTACTGCAATTTTATAGTAATAACTTTGGATTAAAAACAAGAAATAATCCGTTCAATCCACAATAATTTTTATCCATTGGCCAAAAAAAAATCCATTATTCATATAAGACCCGAACACTGCACAATATAAAATATATTACGTCAGTGGTAGAGTATCTGCTTGAAGTGCACTGGTGGACCCATATTTGTGATAGATATGGTTGTGCTGTCCTGTCTAGGAAGTGCTATTCCTGAATGCCATTCTACCAATTGTACAGAGCAACCTACATATACAAGTATATGGTAGTTGTGACCAATGGTAATGTGGAATAACCTTTACTGCAACAGCACTAGATACATCATACCTAACCCATGTACCAGATTCACCAAACAAATATTTCAAGTACACAGTAGGGCAAGCACTTCTTGCTGATCAGCATGCAGTTCCAGTTCTGGACTGGAAACAGTACAGTTAAGTTTATAACATTCCTCAACAATGTCCAAATGCAACCTCAATAGTCACTTTTGGGCAAGTATTGGAATTGGGTGCACACCATCTTTCAGCGGTGTTCGAGTAAACATTCGCCGGCTGTTCGAGTACGACAAAGGTCACAATTAAATTTTAAGGTACAGCGACCAAGATCACTGTTCAAATCTTCAATCGCTTTGTTAAGTGAATCCACTTGTTCTTTGATTTGTGAATCCACCAACAAAAACTGATCAGTTGTTGTAAGACCTTTCGATGCATTCCAGTCAACAGCTGAGTGGAATATCGTACCGACAAACCTAACTTTCCCACCCACATTTAAGACAAAGGTCATTAACTGCTTGTAAATGCTAACAATGTCTTGTACTGTTCGAGAGGTTTCATCTCTCAATGTAATGTATCTTTCCTTAGAAAAGATTTTGGTAATGTCGCAGGTACCTGACCAGACATACACAAACAGCTGGGATCTATTGAAGGAATATTAACCTGATGTTCTGCAATAAATTTTGCTAATTTTCTTTCTGCCATGGTTAAATTTAAAAGTGTTGAACACAATTTATATCACTGTATATATTTGTAATTAAAAAGAAGGATACCGGTACGTATTCAGTTGCACAGTTTTAAAGATGTACAATAACCTGAAAAAAGAAATGAGAACATGTATAATATTTAATGTATGTAAAAAAAAAAAAACAAGAGTACCGGTAAGGTACATGATACACCCATCAGGAATTTGATGGAAAACCATAAATATTAATGAATATGTTACGGGTATGATTCAATTCTAATTATGTTAGCAGACCATAATACAATCCACCATAGATAGGCATATAAAAATTACCATTAATGAATTTTTGTATTAACTATTTACTATTTTACTGCTTTAACAATTGTGGTTTCAGCCATTCAAATATCATTTAATGCATGAGGTGGTGGGTATGTGTCCAAATGTTGTTACTTTATGTGGAGTGGTTGTCTCAAACTGTGTTACACAAAGCAGTTCTTCATTATTATTTAAATGGTATGCTTTTGTTTGTTCTGGGATGGGTTGGGGAGTCATGGGGCGGGGTCGGAGGGGGCTTTTGTTTTGTATTGTAGCTAAACGTATGTACACAAAATAATTATCATATGATCGAAATCTGCTTTCCCATATTGTCAAATACTTTAAAATTAAGTATACATATCGCATGACTTGTTTGTTTGTGAATGTTGTTGCGTGTGTTTAACTTACACATTAAAACATGTGTCATGGGATATGGTTTAGCGTTTCAGAGCATTATAGGGCATGTGTTTAATTGTAGTCGGCCAATCCATTTCCATTACTAAACTTTATAACTTTTAAACAAAAACAAAAGCAATATTAATTAAAAACAGGCAGTAATCACGCTTGGCAAAATGCCACCATTAACTCGCCAATTCCCGCTACAGCTATATTTAGAAAACCGGAAGCAGCTAAACGTTATATTTATATGCTACTAACTATACGTACAAATCATTAATAGGGGTGATACGGATACACCAATATATCCCGATACTACTGAAAATACACGATACTGTGTCTTGGGTATCGATTCATATTTTGGCCATGTATTGATTCCTACTTTAATTCTGTAGCAATTTACTAATTTCTGCTGATGTGCATTTATTGTCAAGTTATTTCATGTATGAAAAAACAGTCAAGGGAACAGATAACATGTATATGCCTGCTTTTGTCGATAATATTTACTCTGAAAATACTGTTAATTGGCTAACGTGGTTTATTTATCTTGAGGTCGGAGTGTCCTGACATCTTTTCTAGCCTATGGTCTCACTACACAGATGTCATCTGCCATTGAAACCCATGTTAAATTGCCCAACTTCAAACGAAGATTGCCAATAGAACGGGTTCTCGTTGGCACTAACAACATACACCATTGCGAATATACATTATATAAGCATTTATTTTCACTCCAAAATTGGGAACATTTCCGTCTCAGTTTTTTGCTATATGACCGCATCTGGCTGTAGTACCGGTGTAAACGGAATGCAAGTTCGTAGGAACAGTTGTCTGGCCGGACTTAATCTCCTAGGAATGCAAGTCCTAGGTCTAATATACCTAGGAATGCAAGTCCTAGGACTTACGTTCCTTAGGAATACTGGTCTGACTGACAGGATATCAAATGAATGAATGAATGAATGAATGAATGTTTAACGACACCCCAGCACGAAAAATACATCGGCTATTGGGTGTCAAACTATGGTAATGCAAATAAATAAAGTGATGATCAACATCAACATAAAAATTCAAGGTTTAAACAAAAACAGTGTAAAGAACTGTGCAAACATACAAATACAAATATCACAGAATTTTACGGACACCGAATTTTACTCTAAACTTCAATTTGTGCTGTATTGGCCATTCTCAAAGAGAATGTTACACCCCTGCACCACGGTGAGGTTACAGCACACGCAGGGGACAGGATATCAAGTCCGGGACGGACTTGCATTCCTGGACAATCAAAATTTAAGTCCGGTCATACACATAAAAATTAAATTATAAATGTAAACAAAACGAAAAACAGTTTCCTTTTTGGTTTATTTAATTAACTTAGGATACTAGCGCTTCTCTTTATTTAAATATTTTCTATTTATTCCAATATTTTCCATTTATATCATTTGCAAGAGTTTGTAAACATTTTGTTGACCTTATTACATGAGCAGAACCAAGGTCTTTATTCATTGCGTATTATTCCAACTAATAAATGTTTAAACATTTAAAAGTAACTCAAAAACATTTTCCATAATTCGAAGCATATTAGTACTCGCAAATAAGTATAACTTGCCCATATGATATACCAACACAATTATCTGTTAGACATTATATACTGGTATTTGATAATAATAATAATAATAATAATAATAATTTACCTATAAAAATGTGATATTTGCCTTATATACATTATCTTATATAATATTAAGTTTGTACCTAATTGTCAATAATGTTGCAGGCGCGTGTACTCAGGGTGTGGGGTGGGGTGGCTTGTTCTAAACACCCCTCTTCAAAGCAAATTTCTAGACCTCTCCCCTGCATAGCTTACTGAACGTGTGCCTGCTTTGTCAAGTTTGCTCATTTTCAAAAATTAATGTCCAACATATGACATATCAGACTCTAGCCTCTATGATATCTTAGTCCCAACAAACATACCATCGATAAAACATATGTTAAATGGTTTTCATTAATGTTTATCAATTAAAAGAAATATCAATGACTAAGAGTGGGTTTTAGCAGCTCAATGGGCTACTACACCGACTAAAACAAAACGGTAACCCCTGAACAATTATCATACTGTCAATAATATGCACACACAATTTACAAAGATCTTTTTAAACAGACTAACTAATCATGACACTTTTACACCTGACAGTTTTGGTGGCAATAGGCATTCAGGCTCCCTTTTTGCTGAATTTTATTGGCCGAATGAAACGGAAATGTCCGAATGTGAACACAACGTATATTTATATTCGCATTACTACCAAGACGCTAAATAGGATTCCAAACAAATCAGTCAGAGTGACACCCTCCCCGACTCCTACCTCCACCCAGTCTCGAATGCTTATGGTGTTCCGAACGGCCAGGTATAATAATACAGACCCTTTCCCCAACTCATATCTTGTGCTTTTCATGGTCATGCAGTCAGTGTAATAATTAAGTGTTTTGATGCTATTTTTAATTGTTCATCAATAAAAGTCAATTTTTTATGCTTATTATTCCTGTTATTTTATATTGTAGTAACTGGTCATTATAGTACTAGTTATAAGTACTATTAGAACTAAGTACAGTTTTTAAAGTTTTACTTCAGGGATTTTCAGGAATCATATATATGTAATAAGCAAACATACGGGAAATAAATTCCAGAGGACTAGGAATAATAGGATTGAAAGTCCTGTGGACTAGGAGTACCAGGAATAAAAGTCCCACGGACTTACATTAAAAATTATGTTAGTGTATATAGGAATTGTCTTTTGTTGTTCACCAAATGTTAAGTTTTTTGGAGTTACCAGTTTTCATATATATTTTTTTATATCAATTTTGGGCTACATATTGAGTGGGGTGGGTATATTTATTCGTGTTGAACACATGGACATATAGCCTACTTTATATCTGCAGTTGCATTATATACTTTTGCAAAAAGCAAGATATTCGTCCTACTTCAACATGCTAACAAAAATGTAAGACGATTACAAACATTCACTTACGTGTCTGATCCACAAGTCTATGCGTAAATTGTTTTAAATTAAGTTGATACTCAAACTTTAAAATATGGAGATTTGAACCCACAATTATCTTAAAAGACTCGTACACTTATCCATCACACTACGAGGGAAGGCTGCCAAACCATCACTGTTTTTTCTCGTGTCTTTCTGGCAGCTCGTGCAAATTGCAGAGTATAATAAACGGACATCTAATTTGCCGGACTAGTATTTCTGTCACTGCTGTAGAAGGAATTTAAGTCCGGTAGGAATACAAGTCCTAGGATAAAAACAACTTAAAAATAAACCAGGAATGAACGTCCGGGTAGGACTATGGTTCCTAAGCTATGGAGGTCCGATAGGACTATTATTCCTAGGAACCGAGGTCCTACGGACCTGCGTTCTTTTTACACTGGTCCGAACAGGTGGTTCATTAACCGATTCACTCCGGCTGTCACTTGCGCTATATACCCATGTCCCAAAAGGTCGATGCACAATATTACAAAATAACATGGGCCAAATACAGCCAGAAGGCTTCATTAACCGATTCACTCCGGCTGTCACTTGCGCTATATACCCATGTCCCAAAAGGTCGATGCACAATATTACAAAATAACATGGGCAAAATACAGCCAGAAGGCTTACCATTAAACATACATATTGTTTTAATTCTTCACCATTTCCTACAAGTGAATATGTGAACCATAACATGTGTCACAATTAGGAACTATAGTGGACCGTCATCAATCAACTCTCACCCGGAAGTGATCTGTGTAGTGAGACCTATACCGAAAAACGTGCTGCACACGAGTAGTCTCCCCTACATTAGAACGAAATCACATACTGCATTCCAATACTTCTTTCCAATATATATTCAATTATGTAATATTTTGTTTTTAAGGTAATTAAATGGAATAAATTAAAAAATACAAACCATTTATGTAACATCACAATTAAATTTCTTTAACTCTTCTAACATGCCCCACCTACATCATATCATTTAAATATCCCCTGCGTGTGCATTAACCTCAACGTGGTGCAGGGGTGAACATTCTTTTATAGAATGGCCAATAAATACACAACTCGTCGTATGAGGCGCCTTGTTTGCCGTGAGGTGCGACCCGTGAAGTGGATGATGGGATCCTGGTGGTTGAGTTATGGTTAATGCCTGCAACCGAGTATATTGCCATTGACAATACACCACTTTGGCCCGGAGTTCATGCAGACGGGAGGTCAGGAAGGCCCGACCTGATCAATCGGCTGGTCACGCCAAGCTCCAGAGAAAAAAATCTTTGTTTTCTTTACATTAGTCAAGAACAAACATTGTTTTATACACCATATGAATTTGTTGCTCTTGGGGCGGTGGCAAAGGGTCAATTGGGTGGTTTTGTTATTCTTATTGCCCAAGTATATCAACCATGTATCCATGGCATGGCTGTCTGCTGGTTATCCGCAGCACCATGTCCCCTTGTTGAACTCGGCGGGAGGTGGGGGGGGGCATGGTTGATGAACCTTTTTAACCTAATATGGGTAAAACAAATTTATCAACCTTAGATGGGACGCTTAAAAGGGTCCACACCGAAGTTTCGGATTTCTTGTCTTCGGACGAAGAGTCCATGAAATCTAAAATAAATGTGAAGAAATCCAAAGTGATTTCTTCACAACATTGGCCAAGGTTTCTCGTCATCAGTTCCACTGATGATGGGGCCTTGAATAAACTTTCACCTTTTGCTAGTCAAAAGGCAATTGTTGGCTTGGCTGTTGAGTCAAAATCTGTTAAGAAAATTAAGAATGGGCTGTTGGTTGAGTGTTTAACCGAAAACAATTCAACTTGCCTCCTCAAGTCGACAGTTTTTTTGCAATGTGCCGATTAAGGTAACTCCACATACCTCCCTCAGCTCGTCAAAGGGAGTGATCAGATGCAGAGATCTGGAAGGAGTAAGTGAGGAAGAAATATGCCAAAATTTAAGTTCGCAGGGCGTTACTGCTGTGAGGAGGATAAAGGCTTGTCGAAACAATGATTTGTTACCGACGAATACTTGTATTCTCACCTTTAACGTCCCTACCCTTCCTCAATCTGTCAAAGCCGGTTACCTTAATATTCCTGTTGAACCCTTTATTCCAAACCCCTTTCGTTGCTTCAAATGCCAGAGGTTTGGCCATGGTCAGAACACGTGTCATGGTAAACTTACATGTGCTTGTTGTGGTCTTTTAGACCATGACAGCAAGACATGCAAGAACGATGTACTTTGTCTCAACTGCAGGGGCAACCACTGTGTATACTCGCGAGAGTGTCCACGGTGGAAGTTGGAAAAACGAGTTTAACAGGTTAAGGTACAAAATAAAATATCCTTCATGGATGCCAGAAGGTTGGTGGAGACAGCAACACCGATAGTGGCTGACAAGTCATATGCAGCAGCAGCTGCTGCCAAAGTCGCCACTAAAAGTGTTGCTGTCAACACAGACCTAACCTGGCACTGTGACGAAGCCAAGTACAAAAAACTGTCTGACATAGAAGGCACAAAAACAAGTGCAGAAAACAGCACAAAAAGAAAAAGTTACTCTCCGACACAAAGAAATTGAAACACAGGTGTCATTGGATTCTAAGAATCCCCAAAATAGGTCGAGCACTAGTCTCCCTAAGACAGGCAGTGATACAAAGAAATCTCAAAAAAAAGCTATAGAAGTACTGTCTGGTAGGCTAAAAAGATTGAACTACGTTCGGTCCCGATCAGCAATATGTATGATACTTTGGCTGATATCGGTGATGATGATATGGAGATTTCTTGACCAACTTCCTACTTTCTTTATTATCATGGGAGATTTTAATGCTCACCACACTTTGTGGGGATGTGATGACATAAATACTAGAGGTAAACAATTAGAAGACTTAATTCTCAAAAATGACTTAATATTACTTCATGATAAAAGTCATACATACTTTTATCCTGCAAGTGGTTCTTTCACATCCATTGATTTAACCCTTTGTAGTCCATCACTTTGTCTTGATTTCTCCTGGGAAGTTTGTCCAGACCCTTGTGGTAGTGACCACTTTCCAATTATTTTGGAGAATGATGGACCTCCATCACTTGAAAGGGTTCAGAGATGGAAGTTGACAGGGGCAAACTGGGATCAATTTCGGCATCTATGCAGCACTCGACTGCAACAAACTGCCATGACTGGTGCCGATGATCCCATGTCTTTGTTCACCTCAATCTTGAAAGATATTGCAGAGGAAACTATTCCTAAGACTTCGGCAGTACCGAAGCGTTTCAATAAACCATGGTTCAATGAGACATGCAAAGATGCAATCAAAGACCGAAACAGGACCCTCGAGAGGTTCAAACGCGAACCTACCGGGGATAACTTGAATAGTAATCGCATTGCTCGGGCAAAGGCTCGTAAAACTATCAGACAGAGTAAGAAATCATCTTGGAGAAATTATGTCTCTAAGTTGAGTTCTCAAACATCTGTGAAATCTGTCTGGAATAGGATATGTAAAATCAAGGGAAAAGAATCCAGTAATACAGTTCGCCATTTGTCTGTCAATGACACGGATGTGACGTCTCATCGTGGCATTGCCAATGCATTGGCAGACAATTTCTCTCATAACTCTTCTTCTTCTTTCAGTACAGATGCTTTTACATCTGTCAGAAATAAAGCTGAAAAGCAATCTATTAACTTTTCATCTGAAAATGCTGAAGTATACAACAGGCACTTCTCTTTGGAGGAGTTGCAGGACGCTCTACGTAGAGCCCATGATACTTCAGTAGGACCAGATGAAATACATTATCAACTCTTAAAACACTTACCTGAATCATCCTTAATGGTTCTATTAAATATCTTTAACAAAATCTGGATTTCGGGTGACTTTCCTTCTGATTGAAGAAAAGTCATTCCTATTCCTAACCCTGGTAAGTATTCAACAAATCCTACCAGTTATCGCTCTATTGCTTTGACAAGTTGCATTTGTAAAACCATGGAAAGAATTATCAACCGTAGACTTGTCTGGTATCTGGAGTCCCACAAATTGCTTACTAACATGCAATGTGGGTTCAGGACTAGACGTAGCACAGTTGATCATCTTGTTAGATTTGAAACGTTTTGTAGGGATGCTTTTATCCATAACCAGCATTTGGTATCGGTCTTTTTTTACCTCGAGAAAGCTTATGATACCATGTGGAAGTATGGGATTTTGAAAGACCTCCATGGCATGGGCCTAAGAGGCCGTATGCCTGACTATCTCAAATTTCTTACAGAATAGGTCTTTCAAGGAACGAGTGGGATCTACGTTATCCGATTCTCACTCCCAAGAGATGGGTGTGCCTCAAGGTAGCATCCTGTCAGTAACTTTATTTTCCGTGAAAATTAACAGCATCACCCAGTGTTTAAAACCTGGCGTTGATAGCTCTTTATATGTCGACGATTTTCAGATTTGCTACAGATCGTCCAGTATGAGTATCATTGAAGTCAGTATATAAATATGTTCATATACTTACCATTTGTGACACCCAATAGCCGATATGTATTTTTGTGCTGGGGTGTCGTTAAACAAACATTCATTCATTCATTCATCTAAATATAGAGTAGAACAAATTTAAACTTACCTGCTTTTTATTCAAACCATACTTTGCATCATGCATTTATTGCACCTTTAAAAAACTTTACAACTATTACTAAAATGCATCAACCCTGATACCTTTGTGGTGACTTGTTTACTGTACATATTGAGTTTTATGTATAGGGACATTTTATAAATGGTATTGTTACTACAATACTTATGAAGTGGTGGTTTCCTTTATAACAAATAAGTAGTGGATGCACTGTGCATTGTTCAGAAATCAAGAAAGACAGACAGAAGAAAACAATGTTACTACAAAGGTTTCGGCCTCATTGTTAGCATTTTAAAATGTACTTTTGTTCTCAATAGGCCTTTCATGTACTTTAAAATTTTGTACATGAAACCATAGCTGGTCATCAGTCAAGGTATGAGAACAAAATATGTATATGTGTTTAACTACTTGAACTTGATTTCGCTTGTCTTCAAAAAGAAAACACCATCCATCATCTTCTTGATCATGATAGAGATCATTGTAAACTTTAAAAAAAAAAAAGAACAAGAATATTTCTGTTCTTGCGTTTATCAATAGGTTGATCATCTTGGTGTCGCTATAACCCAACTAGACTCTCAACCCATCTTTAGCCATCTCCAAATATTAAAAAAAAAAATATTTGAATTTATAATGCTATGGTAAGTACGACTCACACATTACTAAGTGGCAATGTGGTTTGTGTATAACATAAAACACCAACTTCTGAAACATTACATACAGCACCTGTAAATGTTCCAAAGAAACTATAAATTAAAATTGAAATAAAGTTAATTATTTGTTTATATATAGCAATAAATAAGAAAAGCAACTAAATACATTTTATGTTATTTATCAACAGGTTGATCATCTTGGGGTCGCTGTAACCCAGATAGACTCTCAACCCATCTTTGACCATCTTCCAGATAAAAAGAAAAATGTTATGGTAAATACTGCAATGTATATATGACTCACACATTACTAAGTGGAAATGTTCAGAATAAATTGTGTCAATTAAATGAAAGACCAACCCACTTCTGCAACATGATACACATGTGGTAAAGCCCTCGCTTTATGCGAGGTCGGTCTGGGATCGATCCCCGTCGGTGGGTCCATTGAGCTATTTCTCGTCCCAGGCAGTGCACCACGACTGGCCGTGGTATGTGTTATCCTGCCTATGGTGTAATATGTATTAGTGTGATAATGCTCCTTTAATACTATGCTGTGTCACGTGTTACATGACGTATGCATTTGCATTATCATATAATTATATGTTACAGACGATAACATAACATGGTGTCAGAAGTAAAGTTCAAGAACATTTTGGCTGCAGTTTTGGATTGAAAAACCAACCGGATGGCAGAAAACGAACGATTTTCTAAGTGAACGTTTGTGAAAAATTCTAACGTAATAAAAAAAAAATAAACATGTGCGCATGTCCGTGCGGACCGGAACGATCTTTACGCCGGAAATCCTGTTATCAAAAGTAAACAAACTTTAGCGAAGTTAATCTGCTACGTTTGACTGTGTGTTTACGTAAACTGAATCGAACACTGAAGCATATAACTACTGTCCGCAATTGACGAAATAATATTATTAGAAATTATTTTTCTAAACCCAATGTAACGCTATACTGTCTATGTTCATAAGTTTAACCATTGTCACAAGTGATTAGATAACTAAAAGAAACAACACATAAAACCAATATAAGTTTGCTACATTTATTTACATCAGCAAATAAATAATCATATACTCACACATTTCAATCATTACTCAAACCATAGGCCTATTCATCATACATCAATGCACACTAACACAACCCCTCACACCCAAACCTTTCTCTCCATCACACATTTAACTAATTTCACCAGCACCATCTTAGTACAGATGATCACCACACTAATCAATGTTAACTACACACAAATACTATTCAATGTATTAAGTATATATCACATCACACATATAGCACCACGTAATATTTAAAATATTACGTATTAAAAATAAGATATCAGTGTCCACTTATGTCTTCATATATCTTCATTAAAACAGTTCTTTTATAACACCCAAAGTCACTTATTTATATTAACTAATTAAGCAGTATTGCACATTACACTGCTAATGTTTCAACACATACATGAGCACGTTGTTAATTAATACAATTATGAACTAATTGCACAACTCATCCTTCTCGTCACCTTCCGAATTCACCACACCTCCATTATTATACTTGCACAGTATAATAATAACATTACAAAACAACAACCCGTTGTTTTCTATGCAACCCGAACATGGCTAATAAATAGCCCACACATGGAACTTCATTTCCACATTACCATCTCATTGCACTCTCTCGTGTACCACTCCTCCATGAATTCACCAAACCTTCACAAGCTCAACTCTCAGCCACATCTTCGTTCAGACAAGCCATCTCTACATCTCTCGGTAGATCTTCATACAGACAAGCCACCGCTACATCTCTCGGTAGACACTACTGCTGTACCAGCTATATCAGTTACCTCTTAAAGTCGGTTAAGCATTAACCCGAACTATAAACACCAAAGTCTTTCACAAACATCTGTCCAACTTGTACAAATCGTGTTCACTGTTCTCTCTCAAAAATAAATCACACTGCCCCAAACAATAACTAAGTCATCTCTTTTATTCACACAGTCAGCTTTTCATTTACCATCCACTCACTCCTGCTACAAGCTATAACAATACAAATTCCTACGTTGCCTAATTAATCCCATACCAAGAAACCTTTAGTTTCACGATCCAAGCTATGACTAATCTATTCCATTTCTCTCAACTGTACAACCTGTATTACCGTATAATTGATAAGTATTATACCATAAACTAAAAATACCACATGTGTACTAATAAACATAGTATAGTAAATCTACAAATAATTACTTTCGAATCACATTCTGCTCTGATTACCCTTGACTTGTGACAACCATTAACAGTATCAATGATGGATAGGGTCAATTCACCTGAAGAAATGTGTTTTGGTGGTGTAAATGTGGCAGACAAATGGCGTAGATGGGAGAGATCTCTACGTTTGTTTATAGCTGCAGTTATGAATGACAAAAGTGAAGAACAGCAGTGTGCCATGTTTCTGTATCTCATTGGAGAAGAAGGCAGAGAGATATACGACACTTTGAAGTGTTTGAAGATGATGAACTGAACAAACTGGAGCCATTATTTACAAAATTTCGGCAATACTGCAACCCGAGGAAAAACTTGACAATTGAACGTGATCGTTTTACAAGTCGGTATCAAGGTGTCGGTGAACCAGTCGACAAGTGGATCACAGATCTTAAGTCTCTAGTTCGCTCGTGTGAATACGGAGAGCTTGAAGAAAGTCTCATCAAAGATCAGCCTGTGCGCGGTGTGAACTGTCCTAAAATTCGAGAACGTTTAATGCATGAAGATGATCTTTATGTTGCCAAAGCTGTGAAGATAATTCGTAGCAATGAACTATCTAAAGAACAAGTTAAAGTGTTTGGTAGTATTGTTACCACGTGCAGTTCAGATAATGTAGGAATTTCAAATGTTTATGCTGTTGTACATAACAAAATCCATCACACATAGCCTCAGTCCAAAATCACAGCTGGGGGGGGGGGGGGGGGGGGGTTTACCAACAAAAGTCGTAAATCAGTTCAGATCAACCAGTGCTAGGCTGACCACTTATAGTGGTGAAAGTTTGTCAGTTGTAGGACAGTGCAATTTGTCTGTAGAGTTCAAGGGTCAAACTTATGACACGAATGTTGTCATTGTAGATACTCTAAATGCAGACACTCTTCTTGGCTTGAAATCATGCATTGACATGCATTTGGTGCAGAGATGTGATGAGGTAACTGCACAGTCAGTTTTAGATGCATACCCTGATGTGTTCGAGGGTATTGGTTGTCTTAAAGGTGAGCACCATATAACAGTTGATGATAATGTTCACCCAGTAATTAATCCGCCGCGAAGGGTTCCTATTGTTCTACGTGATAAAAGTTAAACTTGAGCTTGACAGAATGGAGCAAGAAAACATAATCTGCCGTGTAAGTGAACCTACCCGATGGGTAAATTCCATGTGTGTAGTGACCAAGAAAACTGGTCAGCTGAGGATTTGCATAGATCCGCGTGTCCCCCTGCGCGTGCTGTAACCTCACCGTGGTGCAGGGGTGTAACATTCTCTTTGAGAATGGCCAATACAGCACAAATAAAGTTTGAGTAAAAGTCAGTATCTCTCTGTGATATTTGTGTTTTTGCACGGTTCTTTACACTGTGTTTTTGTTTAAATCTTGAATTTTTATATCGATGTTGATATCATCACTTTATTTGTTTGCATTACCTTAGTTTGACACCCAATAGCCGATGTATTGTTCGTGCTGGGGTGTCGTTAAATATTCATTCATTCAGATCCGCGTGCTCTAAATGAAGCTATTCAGCGTGAGCACTATCCTTTACCCACCATTGAAGAAATAATGACTCGATGGTGCGAGATTCATGTCAATTTTGGATGCAAGCCAAGCATTTTATCAGATTCAGCTTGATTATGAAAGTTCGATGCTTTGCACAATGGCCACTCCCTTTGGTCGATACCGATTTCTGCGCTTACCTTATGGCATCAAGTCTGCCAGTGAAGTTTTTCATAGGACAATTGCACAGTCCTTTGAGGGTGTTGAAGGTGTAGAGTCTTTCATTGATAATATACTGGTATGGGGAACAACCCAAGAAGAGCATGATCAGAGATTGTCAAAGGTTTTGCAGAGGGCGCGTGACATCAACCTGAAATTGAATAGGTCTAAGTGTGACTTTTGCTGTGACAGAGGTCACATTATTGGTCATGGCCAGATCAGGTCTGATGTCGAAAAGATTAGGGCGATCAAAGATATGCTTAAACATTCTGATAAGAAAGCTCTTCAACGATTTTTAGGTCTAGTAACCTATGTTGCAAAGTTCATTCCGAACTTGTCTGAAATTACAGCACCACTTCGTCAGTTAACGCAGAAAGACAGAATGGCGTTGGTCATCTGCTCAAGAAACGTCATTCGAACATGTCAAACAAATCATTACCACTCAAACTCTTCGATCTCAAGAAACCTGTTGTCATTTCAGTTGATAGTAGTCAGTCAGGTATGGGAGCTGTATTGTTACAGGATGGTCAGCCAATTGAGTATGCATCGCGAGCATTTACGCCTACCCAGCAGCGCTATGCGCAGATTGAGAAAGAACTCTTAGCAATAACATTTGGTCTGGAGAGATTTCATCAGTTTGTCTATGGTAGAGATAGTTTTGTAGAGACTGATCACAACCCGCTTGAGTTCATAGCAAAAAAAAAACGCTTGCACAAGCACCCCCTCGCATTCAGAGATTGTTGCTTAGATTGCAAAAGTACCCAGGAGCAAAAATCATTTTCCGTCCAGGAAATGAACTCAAAGTAGCCGATGCTCTCCCAAGAGCATATCTTAATGATACCTTTGATGATGAAAATCTTGATGCTCAGGTACACACACTTATTTCATCACTACCCATGTCTGATCAAAAACTGAAACTGAGAAGGATGAAGTTCTTCAATCTTTGCGTAAAGTTATCTTAAGTGGATGGCCAAATACTAAGTCCATGGTTTCACCTGAGCTCCATGAATATTGGAACTATCGTGATGAGCTGTCATGTGAAGATCAAGTTATGTTCAAAGGTGACAAGTTGATTATCCCAAAATCTATGAGGTCGGATATGTTGTCCAGAATTCATGCAGGCCATATGGGCATTGAAAAATGCAAAAGAAGAGCTAGAGATGTACTCTTCTGGCTCAGATTGAAGACATTGTTTCTAAATGTCAGACCTGTTTATATAACAGAAATTCAGAGGTCAAAGAACCGATGCTTCCGCATGAAATTCCCGAACAACCATGGGAAATAGCAACTGATCTATTCAGTCGTTTTTTCGAAATTGCATTGCTAAGAAATTCAACAAGTCCTGAAATTATTGTGCACATGAAATCCATTTTTGCGTGTCATGGTATTCCACGCTGTGTGAAATCTGACAATGGTCCTTGCTATTCTTCACAAGAATGTCAGCAGTTTGCTGAAAGTTGGGGATTTTAGCACATAACCACATCACCCTGATATCCTCAAGCTAATGGTTTAGCTGAGAGAACAGTAAAACGGTTGCTGAAAAAAGCAGCTGAAAGCGGAAATGATCCACACCTTAGCCCTTTGGAGTATCGCAACACTCCAGTTGATGACATTGCCTCTCCTGCGCAGATGCTTATGAGCAAACAATTGCGATCTATTTTGCCAACTGTGAATTGTCAACTTGAACCCAAAGTTATAAATCCTAGCAAAGTCAAACAAAAATTGAAAACTAAACAGTCCAAACAAAAGATGTATTATGACCGTGGTTCAAAACCATACCCAACCCTTAAGAGAGATGATGTAGTGAGAGTTCAGTTAACGCCGATGGACTGATGGATCCCTGGAGTGGTTAGAAAAACACACCAGTCCCTAAGGTCATATGTTGTTGAAACGGCTGATGGTACATATCGCCGCAATAGACGCTTCATTATAAAAACAAATGAAAATGTCCCTAGTAAGAGCAAGCAAACTAAAACTCGAGCACATTTCCAGTCTTGCTTCCCCACAATCTCACACTAGAAAACAAAAACCAGCGTCTGTCCAAGAAGACATCAATAGTAGAAGGGAAAGCACACCAAATCCAAAATTCCACGGAAATACATCTATTCCTAACTCAGCACAATGTCAAAGTTCCCAGGTGCCCAATTCAACAGTAACTAGACCTGGTAGAATTATTAGGCAACCAGTAAAACTGGATCTATAAATGCTGTTATTGAAAATGCAACAATAATCTTCAATGTAGTTCTATTCAACATACTTTATTGCAGTTTTCTTCAACATAATTTTAATGTAGGTTTTTTTCTTCAATAATTGACATTTTGCTTAGTGTTATTTTTAATATTGTTAATTAATTGAAGTTGAAAGGTGACACTCCATTATTTACATGTGTTTGAGAACTATACAAAATAAACTATGAATTGTATATATACCAAGTGAAGCATACAACAAGTTTACTATTTGAACTGACATTTATTTCCAATGAAAACAGAACATGTATTAACTTTTTTTTTTTAAAAAGAGGAATTGTAATATGTATTAGTGTGATAATGCTCCTTTAATTCTATGCTGTGTTACATGACGTATGTAGAGCCTCGTTCTGGGTCTTTGGGCCCGGCGTTAAATGTGAATTAGAGATTAAAATATTGTACGTCGTTACAAATGCATTTGCATTATCATATAATTATATGTTACAGACGACAACATAACACATGGGTGGTGCATATAAAATATCCCTTGCTACAAATGGAAAAATGTAGCGGGTTTTTCTCATTTAGACTATATGTCGAAATTACTAAATATTTGACATCCAGTGGCAAATGATTAATAAATCAATGTGCTCTATTGATGTCGTTAAACAAAACAAACTTTAATTTTATACTTTAATAACAAAAAATCACAAATCGAAGAAGGAAAATACATACAGCTTAAGGGGCCGTTCAAATATTTGTGTCAAAATTAAAATAATTTATATGATTTGTTTTAGAAAGCGCACGGGGTCATGCCCACCCATCCCCCACCCCCACCCCCACCCCATCAAACCTTTTTTTTAAAACTATTAAATTTTATAAAATCATGGGTTATGGGTTACCTGCATACACAAGAGATGTATATTTGCGCCATTGACGTAGCCAGAATTTTATAGGGGAGGGGTGCAATATAAAATCCTAGCTACGCCAATGGCGCAGATATGCATGTATTTTAACTAGATTTATAATCGTCATTTTGTTTACATCTATAGTTTGTCCCATCCTCCTACATAAATGTTTTGTGTGGGGGGTTTTTGTAAATAATTTCAGTGTGGTTTTACTTAACAAGAAAAGTAAAAGTATTTTGGAAATAAATTCTTTTTTTACTATTTTTGTGTGCGGTTTAAAAAACAATCGCTTAGAAATAATTTGTAGTAAATTTTATAGTATGAAAAAGGCATTCCCCGTGAGAAGAACTATAGCTATAACTATCTACGTTGAAACTGCAGTGTCTGGAATATTTTTATTATTTAAGCATATAGAATAGATTATTCAGTTCTGTTTGGTACATAAAGGGTCCACCACATCGCTATAGTTTTGCAATGCTCGCTTATCTACATTATCTAGGTCAACTACAAACTCAGTGGCCAGCTTTGATTTTCTTCTTTTAGCGGGACGCCAGTAGAACTGGGACTTACTTGATTTGCGCAGGCGCTGAGCTTCTCACGTGATTTTTGAACAAATCTCCAAAACATATTTATATCCATAGCGGTATGGTACACCTTTCCAGGAGTCGATGGGGGATTTGCCTTGAAATTTTGACAGTGGCCAGCGGTCGACATACGCGTTACATGTAAGGGGGTGTTAATAATTAGCCTACGTAACGCTCTAGGGGTAGAGGAAGAGGGTATTGTGTTTGATTTACGTAACATTTATCAAGACTATATGTTATTTCTATTCATTACTTCGACCTAAAAAGGTGTTTTATATTTCAATTTTGTTTTTGTTTTTTTTAGCTTGGGCGGGTAAGGGTTTCGACGCCCAATACCTGCCCCCTGTACATGCACCCGTTTCCTCTTAAATCAATATGCTCTAACATTGATGTTGTTAAACAAAACAAACTAACTTTTACCCTTTCCAAAATATTTATTTGAATTTGTCGATTTTAACAGACGTAAAATTAAGAAATGAAAACGTTCATTGTCTACGTTAGTATATTTTATTTTTTAAATATAAACATGATCAATATGTTACTAGTATATAAACTAAACTTTGAAAGTTCTACTAACACTTTATAAAATATTAATTCTGAAATAGGAAGGTACGGTTGTCGATAATACGTTGTCAAGATCAACCCGGTTTCAACGAAAGACTAGTACCATATCCTTAACCGAACGTTCTTCGTGCAGCGCAAGATTTCTCATTTCATTTTTTGAGACGAACCCTACAATTTCAAATCCACAAGCGCATGTGTTAACTGAAACTGACAACAGGCTGTCGTTTGTGCTTTGCCGAGCAATGGCGGTACAGGCGACGAATCGAGCGTATACTTTTGACGATCTCCGTTCATAGCGAACACACACGAGTGTTTTAAAGTTACATTATCTGGTTACCATATTATAACATCATGTACAAATATGAAATACAAGCTCAAATACACTTTTTAAAAAGTCGTGTGTGTTCGCTATGAACGGTTATCGTCAAACGTATACGCTTGATTCGTCGCCTGTGCCGCCATAGCTCGGCAAAGCACAAACGACAGCCTGTTGTCAGTTTTAGTTAACAGGTGCGTTTGCCGATTTCAAATTGTAGGGTTCGTCTCAAAAAATTAAAAGAGAAATCTTGCGCTGTACGAGAGTCTTTAGTTAAAATCTTGACAACGTATTTTCGACAGTCGTACCTTCCTATTTCAGAATTGATATTTTATAAAGTGTTAGTAGAACTTTCAAAGTGTAGTTTGTATACTAGTATCACATTAATCATGTATATATTTTTAAAATAAAATATACTAAAGTAGACAATGAACGTTTTCACTTCTTAATTTTACGTGTTAAAATCGACAAATTCAAATAAATATTATTTCGTTTGGAAAGGGTAAAGTTAGGGGGGGGGGTTAACGACATCAAAGATAAAGCGTATTGATTTACTAATCATCCGATCCCATACAACCGTAAATAAAATGTGTTGAGTGCGTCGTTAAATAAAACATATCCTATCCTTCCTTCCATCTGCTGTTGGATGTCTAACATTTGGTAATTTTGACATACAATCTTAGACAGGAATCGGGTGCATGTGCAAGGGGAGGGTATTGGAGGTCGAAACCCTTACTTGCCCAAGCTTAAAAAAAAAGAAGTATTTTGGGGGGGAGCATGGCCCCATATAAACTTCGCTCAACACAGTCTATAACCCCAACCCTGTTGAAATCCCTGCACACGCGCCTTGAAAACCCGCTACATTTTTGTTTTAGCAAGGGATCGTTTATATGTACCATCCCATAGACAGGATATCACATACCATGGTCATTTATATACCCGCCGATGGGGATCGATCCTAGACTGACCATGCATTTCCAAAAAACACCTTTTTAGGTCTAAGTAATGAATAAAAATAACATATAGTCGAAAAATGTTACGTAAATCGAACACAGTACCCTCTTCCTCTACCCCTAGAGCGTTACGTAATTAGTAACACCCCCTTACATGTAACGCGTATACCAACAGCTGGCCATTGTCAAAATTTCAAGGCAAATCTCCCACCCTCCGACCCCTGGAAAGGCGTTGTACCATACCTCTATGGATATAAATATGTTTTGGAGATATGAGACGACCTTTCAATCAAAAATTGCGAAAGCTCACGTGATCTCTGTTTGGGGAATTCTATACTTGTGATAAGCCAATTAAATCCGAGATCGGTACGAGCCCGTCAAAAGTGTTCCACTTTCAAAATACTGGCTTTGTTTTTGACCTGGATAAGCCAGCGTAGTGAAACCAATGCGGAGTGCGGCGTCATATATGCACCAAACGTAATTGGATTTTCTGTTCTATATGCTTAAATAATAAAAATATTCCGGATAATGCCGCTTTAAAAGTGCATTTGTGATTGTATTTCATATTTGTACATGATGTAATATGGTAACCAGAGAATGTAACTTTAAACACTGTTGCCGTGACAGTGTTTATGAGAAGGTAAAAAAAAAACCATTAAAAACAAACAAAATATTTTAGTAATAAAAAAGTGCGTTACGTAATCTTGTTCAGTACACTCATCCCATGTAACGCTACATAGGCCTAACGTTTGTACATACATCCACCCACCTCCTCAAGCGTTAGATAATATTTGAATGGCCATATTTTACTATCTTAATAATGCAGTATAAATATTATTTAATAAAATCATATTTTATTTATAAAAAATAAAAATAAAATACATTTTTCATGTGCACCAGTAAGACATTTCAAATATTAATTTGGGACAAGTTTCATGTCTATTTTTTATTACTGTAAATTTGTCAATTGGGTTAACCAGTAATATTTCTTTTATTTAGGCTTTTCGATACATTATTTAGGTGCATATCACATTTCACACCTGTGCCTTCTTCAACAACCCCGATCAAGCCCCATTATATCGATTGGTAAATTTTCTGAAATTGGTAGCGCAACAATCAAAGGTCACGGTTGCAATATCAAGGGGGCCAACCTAAACCATATGACACGTGCTTGAACTTCTTATACCACTACCAAAATGGCGAATAACGCTCGCTTCGATACACGACGGTGATACATTTTGTCTTACAGCTGCTTGCTAAATGCCTTTCTGATTAAAATAATATTGCGATACGGCTCTAGAATGAATATTCTATCCATCTGTTTACGTAATTCTCGATTTTGTTCAACCACAAAAAAACTATAGAAGAAAACCCTCGTTTTGAAAAAATTTGACAAACTCGGCTGTAAATCCGTCCGAGCCGGGACTTTTTTCGTTCTTCATATTTTTAAGAACATTTAAAACTTCAGAGTATGTTATTTTTCCTTCTAGAGCTTGTGCTTCTTCATTTGTTAACCTGTTAAAATTATAAACTGATAGCTCTTCCACTATATTAGTGTGTAGTTGTTCCGATGACGCAGAATATAGTTTTTGATAAAAACACTTAGTTTCGGTTAGAATATCTTTTTGGTCTGTTATTACTGTTCCATTACTTAATTCTAATCTTGATATTAGCTTGCTATGGTAATTTTTAGACTCCATGTTACAAAAATATTTAGTTGGTTTTTCCCTGTCTTCGATCCATTTTGCCCGTGCTCGGATATAATGTCCTTTCAGTTTTTCTTTTCTTAGCTCTGTTAATTCATGTTTTCTTTCTTCTAATACTTTAAAGTTAGTGTTATCGTTGTCTTCTAATTCTTTTATATCTTTACAAAGTTTAGTTTCTAACTCATTATTTTTCTTCTTTTTAAACGCCGAAAAGGATATTGTTTTCCCTCTTATTTCCATCAGCAGTGTTTCAAGACAAAGTTGTTCATTTATTACAAACTGTATTTCGTCTTTTGGAATAGAGTTTAAGTTATCTGCATTATAAATTAAAACAGCATATTGCGAAATTATATTATTTATTACACCCTTAATCATTTTCTGTCAATAATGAATTGTTAAATTTCCATAACCCTTTACCTTTTTGGATTGTATTTAGTTTCAAATACAATAATACACCAGAGTGGTCTGACCTGTAGCTATTTTCAGTTAAAACCTTTACAACGTGGTATTAAATTATTTGAAATGAGAAAAAAATCTAGTCTTGCCAATTTTAATGGGTTTGATTTTCTCCAAGTATATCTTCTTGGCATTGGATATAAATCCCTAAAAGGGTCTTTCAAATCAAATGCTTCTATATTTTCTAGGAGTTTTTCACGTGCTTTAGGATGATTACAATGTAAATAGTTTTTTGTATCAAGATCTTGATTAAGTACTAAATTGAAATCACCACATATTATATAATACTCATTATCAAATTCTTCTATATTTAGTAAAATCTTAGAAAAGAAGTCCGGGTTATCGTTATTTGGTCCATATATATTAATAAGTGTTATTCGCTCTTTGTTCACCGTAATATCCAGTACTATAAAGTTTCCAGAATTATCTGTTTTTATTTTATGTGTTTTGTATTCGAATGTATTATTTAACATTATTGCAACTCCTCTAGCTTTACCAGTGAAAGAGTTAAACAGACATTTGTATCCCCATTGAGCTTCTATATAAGGTTCTAAATCCTGAGTAAAGTGTGTATCTTGTAAGCAGTAAATATCAAAGTGTTTGCATTTTAGATAGTTCAAAACATCTTTTCGTTTCTCAGGATCTCCGAGTTCATGACAGTTCAGTGTCATGATTTGTAAATATGCCATGTTACATTTTGGTTAATATGATTGTATATATATATATATATATTTTAATGATGTTGTATCTAGTTTGCTTGAAAATGAAATTTTCAGAGAACAGAAATGAAATAAGTAACTTTTATACCCTCTTGCTTTTGAACAAGGCAGAGATTCAGCGAGAGAAAAATTTGTAAAAAAGGTAATCACAAATAAGAGAGAGGGAATGAAAAGTAAAGGACAAAGAAGTAAATTAAACATTAAAATAACCATGTAGGCCACTTAAAGAGTCTCCTAACCCTTGATCATATTGATAGCAAATAAAAAAATTACAAAAAAAGAAGTGAACAGTCACCACATATCCATTAATAGCTATAAGCAGATGCAAGAGCGTTGTCAGTAGTAATAATATTAATAAAGATAATAATGGAGATGGTCCTAATACTATCGGATAAAAACATTAATTTAAGTTATTATACGGAACCATCACCATATCCGACTTTCTCCATTTATATATATATATATGTATCAATGTTCCTTTTTGAGGCTGATATTAATAGATTAAGTATATTTTGTGCAAAAAAGTATATAAATTAGTTTTTCTTTTAGCTGATGGGATTACCTCCATTATATTGACCCAAAAGGACACATATTAACACTCGCATGCATGTACGTGCACACACACACACACACACTCATCCCCCCCCCCCCCCCCCCCCACACACACACACAATGCACATGCAAATACAAAAAAAAAAAAGCCGCAGTCACTTGCGACGGATTTACGACATATCGTGGCTAGATGGCTTCGAAAATATGGGCCCTGGCCGTTAAAAGGGCCGGCGGCTGGGGGTGTCGAACCGTGGGCTCCAAAGTATCAAGCCTGGCCGGCGGATCCACTTATCTACGACGCGGGGAGGGTACGGTGTCCTCGGCGGCGAAGGAACTGCTACCGGTGGAGTAGCCACCGACTTTGGTCCCCCCCAACCCGGTGACGTTCCTTTCCTCTTATTCCTTCTCTGTCTTCGTCGCCTCTTGGTAGCTGGATGGATTTGTCTTTCGTAGACTAATGTGACGTAGGCCTTCCCTCCTTTATGTCACAGCTTGTATTCTGTCAGCGCACCAAACATTCGGATCATCGATCGACAGGGCAGTGTACGACGTCTAACTGCTGGAGCAGAAGTGTGCGCAACAGGTGCTTGTATCTTGTTTATACCCTTGCCACACACCCGCTATTTCTATCGGAGCTTTTCGGAGAGTATCCAGTAGTTACTTCTGGCATTGTTAAGATGCGGGGGCGGGACGTATCTCAGTGGTACAGCGCTCGCTTGATGCGCGGTCGGTCTGGGATCGATCCCTGTTGGTGGGCCCATTGGGCTATTTCTCGTTCCAGCCAGTGCACCATGACTGGTATATTAAAGTCCGTGGTATGTGCTATCCGTTCTGTGGGATGGTCCATATAAAAGATCCATTGCTGCTAATCAAACAGAGTAGCCCATGAAGTAGCGACAGCGGGTTTCCTCTTTCAATATTTGTGTGGTCCTTAACCATATGTCCGACGTCATATAAATATAACCGTAAATAAAATGTGTCGAGTGCGTCGTTAAATAAAACATGTCCTTCCTTGTTAAGATGTATTTGTAACTCTTGTTAAAGGGACATTCCTGAGTTTGCTGGATTGTAAGATGTTTTCGACTAATAAAATAGTTCTACGATTAAACTTACGTATTAAATATATTTTCTGGTTTAGAATATCAGTGTCTGTATATTCAATATGTTTCTTTGGTCGTCTTAATATTTGTAAGAAACAATCGTTAAAAAATCTTTGTTAATCGATAACATCTTAAAAAGTGCAGCAAACTCAAGAATGTCCCTTTAAGATGTATTTGTAACTCCACTACTAACGGCGGTCGTTAGTGCCGTGGGTTAGACCAGCTTTATTGGCGGCAGAGGACAACGATGCCAGGTGGATGCGGGGAAATACACAGAGACTGTAGCGGTGGAGGGAGTTGAGACATGTAGGTGATGGTGTGGAAAGCTCAGAAGACTGAATCCGTGTACACTGGGCCATCGGTCTACAGGCTGGTAGGTACCGGGTTCGGATCCCAGTCGAGGCATGGGATTTTTAAGCCAGATACCGACTCCAAACCCTGAGTGAGTGCTCCGCAAGGCTCAATGGGTAGGTGTAAACCACTTGCACCGACCAGTGATCCATAACTGGTTCAACAAAGGCCATGGTTTGTGCTTTTCTGCCTGTGGGAAGCGCAAATAAAAGATCCCTTGCTGCTAATCGGAAGAGTAGCCCATATAGTGGCGACAGCGGGTTTCCTCTCAAAATCTGTGTGCTCCTTAACCATATGTCTGACGCCATATAACCGTAAATAAAATGTGTTGAGTGCGTCGTTAAATAAAACATTCTTTCCGTGTACACTGACAGAACAAGGTGGAAACAGATTAAAATCGTGGACGAAATTGCAAAGATTTTAAGCCGACGTAATTGTTTTCGGTACGTTTCCTTACAGACATCTGACAACAAATTTGAACATAATTGTGTCTGTATGCTTGATCCCTTTTTCAAAGTGAACTGGAATTTCGTATCCAGTAGTTACTTCTGGCATTGTTAAGATGCGGGGGCGGGACGTACCTCAGTGGTACAGCGCTCGCTTGATGCGCGGTCGGTCTGGGATCGATCCCTGTTGGTGGGCCCATTGGGCTATTTCTCGTTCCAGCCAGTGCACCATGACTGGTATATTAAAGTCCGTGGTATGTGCTATCCGTTCTGTGGGATGGTCCATATAAAAGATCCATTGCTGCTAATCAAACAGAGTAGCCCATGAAGTAGCGACAGCGGGTTTCCTCTTTCAATATTTGTGTGGTCCTTAACCATATGTCCGACGTCATATAAATATAACCGTAAATAAAATGTGTCGAGTGCGTCGTTAAATAAACCATGTCCTTCCTTGTTAAGATGTATGTGAACTCTTGTAAAGGGACATTCCTGAGTTTGCTGGATTGTAAGATGTTTTCGACTAATAAAATAGTTCTACGATTAAACTTACGTATTAAATATATTTTCTGGTTTAGAATATCAGTGTCTGTATATTCAATATGTTTCTTTGGTCGTCTTAATATTTGTAAGAAACAATCGTTAAAAAATCTTTGTTAATCGATAACATCTTAAAAAGTGCAGCAAACTCAAGAATGTCCCTTTAAGATGTATTTGTAACTCCACTACTAACGGCGGTCGTTAGTGCCGTGGGTTAGACCAGCTTTATTGGCGGCAGAGGACAACGATGCCAGGTGGATGCGGGGAAATACACAGAGACTGTAGCGGTGGAGGGAGTTGAGACATGTAGGTGATGGTGTGGAAAGCTCAGAAGACTGAATCCGTGTACACTGGGCCATCGGTCTACAGGCTGGTAGGTACCGGGTTCGGATCCCAGTCGAGGCATGGGATTTTTAAGCCAGATACCGACTCCAAACCCTGAGTGAGTGCTCCGCAAGGCTCAATGGGTAGGTGTAAACCACTTGCACCGACCAGTGATCCATAACTGGTTCAACAAAGGCCATGGTTTGTGCTTTTCTGCCTGTGGGAAGCGCAAATAAAAGATCCCTTGCTGCTAATCGGAAGAGTAGCCCATATAGTGGCGACAGCGGGTTTCCTCTCAAAATCTGTGTGCTCCTTAACCATATGTCTGACGCCATATAACCGTAAATAAAATGTGTTGAGTGCGTCACGTTAAATAAAACATTCTTTCCGTGTACACTGACAGAACAAGGTGGAAACAGATTAAAATCGTGGACGAAATTGCAAAGATTTTAAGCCGACGTAATTGTTTTCGGTACGTTTCCTTACAGACATCTGACAACAAATTTGAACATAATTGTGTCTGTATGCTTGATCCCTTTTTCAAAGTGAACTGGAATTTCGTTCTGGAAAAAATAGTTTAATATATCATACATGCTTCACAGAATATCTTTAGACACAATTCACTAGATCGACTTGTCTCTTTCACTAGATCACTAAAACCTAAGCATAACACCTGCTCAGTCGGATAGTTCACGTGTATGTTCAGGATAGCGTGAATGAACTTTTAAGTGAAGTTAAGCACGAAAAAAATAAAATATTTTGGAATTGAACTTCCAAGTAGAATTTGTGGTTACTGTTAGTTTATTTATCATTATCTCAGGAGAGTTTCCGTTTATTAAAATGCGCCTATTGGAAGTTACCTATAATAAGCACAATGTAGCAAATGGTTAATATGTTGGTTGTGTGTGTGTGTGTGTGTGTGTGTGTGTGTGTGTGTGTGTGTGTGTGACTTACATGGAAATTTGCAGAACGAAACTTAAACTGAATGCCTGTTTACTCGATATCGTATATTTTAGATAAATAAACCATGTCACACCCTGAGAAACAAATTGAAGGATGTGACATCAGGTTAATGGATTTTGTTGGCGGATACATAATTTTGTTAGAGGAGATACGCTGTCTAGAAGGAAAGAATGTGTTATTTAACGACGCACAGCACATTTTAATTACGGTTATGTGGCGTCGGACGTATGACCACGCAGATCATAAGCGAGGAAACCCGTTGGCGCCACGCAATGGGTTATACTTTCTGATTAACAGTAGGGGATCTTTTATATGCAGCATCCCACAGATAGCATAGTACATACACCCCGAGCTGACGGGACTATTTTAACATTATGATACATAGATTGTCACCCAATAGCCGATGTATTTTTCGTGCTGGGGTGTCGCTAAACATTCATTCATTTATGATACAGTATTTATTTAAACAACTGCCAATATCCGTAAAATAATAGTTTTATCGGTCGCTGGTAAAAATAACGATTTTCATCGCAGTACTCCAGTTATGTACCATATGGATGGATCGAGTCAAATAATTCGTTAGTCATAATCGCAAGTATCATGATTATTAATAACATCAAACGTAGTGGTAATCGAGTGTTTTTGTTTTATTTATTTTTATCTACACTACTTCCGGCAGTGTCATCGACTGTTTTCGTTTGACTTCGATCGTTGTTCTTGAGTCTAAAATACACATGTGTTTTATGGTGATCTAGTTGTCTAAAAGAAAACAGAAGCAGCTGAATTTCAATAATTAACGGGGTGCCTTATGTTAAAGGCTATATGCCTAGATATTATTAGTTTGTCTTCAAACATGAAATTCATGTTTTCAATTTCAATTCTGACTGAATTTAACCATTTGGCACCTTGTATCTAAAAATGTGTGCGTGTTTTGTTGATTTTTATATTTTGTTGTTTGGGGGCTTTATGGGTTTTTGTGTTGTGTGTGTCTGCTAATTCCTATAACGGGCGCGATACGCGTGATACTACTGTAGACTTTACTCTGTTAGACATTACACTTATTTAATAATCATAATGATAATTTAAAAACATAAACAATATTTATACATTTGAAATCCTGTATGCATACTCTTCTGTGTCAGGGACAATGTTGGTTGGTGGGCCCATTGGCCCCCCCCCCCCCCCCCCCCCCCAAAAAAAAAATCGGGCCCTAGTTTAACGGAAACTGAAATCGATAGAAATCAGTCCATATAAACACTATATGCAAATGCAAACGTGTATAATCTGGTCATGAACAGACATATTGGCTAAATAAATATCTAGGCCGACTATTACATACCATTTTGTCGCTGGCGACAAATCGTTCGATACTACACATATTTTAGGATACAAAAATTATGAGGTGTATAATCATAATTTATGTATGTTTATTAACTCGACACGCAGCATTAAATATTGCTTCCAAATGTTTTTGTGCGTGTGTTGGTTTGATTTTTGTGTTATTTAAGTATTATTTCATTGCAAATCGTTAAAAAATCTTTGTTAATCGATAACATCTTAAAAAGTGCAGCAAACTCAAGAATGTCCCTTTAAGATGTATTTGTAACTCCACTACTAATGGCGGTCGTTAGTGCCGTGGGTTAGACCAGCTTTATTGGCGGCAGAGGACAATGATGCCAGGTGGATGCAGGGAAGTACACAGAGACTGTAGCGGTGGAGGGAGTTGAGACATGTAGGTGATGGTGTGTGGAAAGCTCAGAAGGCTGAATCCGTGGAACCATTAAAATCTTGGAAGAAATTGCAAAATTTTAAGCCGACATAATTGTTTTCGGTACGTTTCCTTACAGACATCTGACAACAAATTTGAACATAATTGTGTCTGTGTGCTTGATTCCTTTTTCAAAGTGAAATGAAATTTTGTTCTGGAAAAAAATTGTTTAATATATCACATGCTTCACAGAATATCTTTATAAACAATTCACTAGATCGACTCGTTTCTTACACAAAATCACTAAAACCTAAGCATAACGCCTGTTCAGTCGGATAGTTAACGTGTGTGTTCAGGATAACGTGAATGAACTTTAAGTGAAGTTAAGCACGAACAAAAAATATTTTGGGATTGAACTTCTAAGTAGAATTTTTAGTAGGGAAAGGGGATTACTCTGTACATGTCCAAAACAGTATCTCTGGGAATTCACCTGAAATATGTACACAGGCATATGTGTGATATAGGGGTGGGAAGAATATCAGTATAGGTTATGACCACCACGAGCCTGATGACAGCTTGGAAACGGCGACGCATGGGAGCAATAAAATGTTGCACAACACGTTGTGGAATGTTCTTCCACTCATTCTGCAGTGCCGTAAGAAGTTTCGGAAGTGTCTGGGATGGTGGATTCCTTCGGCGTAGATGTTCTATTGGGTTTAAATCCGGCGAACGGGCAGGCCAAGGTAATGTCTGGACGTTGTAGCGCTGCAGAAACTCCTAACTAACACGTGCAACATGTGGTCTGGAATTGTCATGTTGAACCATTCCACCGTTGACGTTCATGTGCGGAATGACGTGATGCTGCAGGATCGCAATAGCTGATGCCCGCCAGTGCACCTGCCACATGCGCAAGAGCCGCCCTACCACCATGATGGAAGGAAGGAAATGATTTATTTAACGACGCATTCGACACATTTGGTTTGGAGCGTAACGTTCCCCTCGACGTCACGTGTGCGTCCATCAGCACGTGACAGTAGAAAACGAGACTCATCTGTCCTCCACCTGGCACGTGTCCATCTCACCCTCTTCTGGCACCACTGCAGAAGTTCCGCTAAGTGACGTGGGGTTAAAACGGTACGTCGCACTGGTCTTCTAGGGAAAATTCCTGTCTCCTGCAGCCGATTACGAACTGTCTGGTCAGAAATTCTGCGTAGTCCAGGGATTTGTGTTGCTGTGGTTGTTGCTGTAGTGGTTCAATTTCGAAGATGCACCCGGATGTATCGATCTCAAGCGGCGGTGGTTACTTTGGGACGACCTGGTCTTGGCCTGTCATTAGCACTAAATTTTCCATCGATGTCATTTGTTGATCACGTGGTATGAGTAGATGAGAGCATGGAAGTGTCGTAATTGTCAACTGGTGATTACAGTTTATTGTTATCAGTGTCTTTCTGCACCTGTATCCATGCCTAAAAACGATTGCAGTCGCCGCCCCGGCTTAAGCTGGGTTTATACTTTCGACGCCATCACCCGCCGTAATACGCTAGCATACGGCCACAGCCGGTGGCTGCCGGCGTTCGCCAGTACATAGGTTTATACTTTAAACATCAGCTAGCACTCGCTGTAAACCGGCGTATGTCGGCATCAAAAGTTCCAGAGATCAATTGTGTTGAACTTTCATGATGTGCGCTTGCAAACGTCAATAATTCAGCCAATCAGAAGTAGCCACATCATTCCACAACACACATAATAGGGAGTTTTACTCATTTGGGCCTACTCGGTTTACTTTCTCTGATTGGGTTTTCCCCCGTCCCAACCATTGCTTTACAACTGAAGAAAGGTCATGGTATGTTTAATCCTGTCTGTGAGATCATAGATATAAAATATCCCTTGCTACTAATGGAAAAATGTAGCGGGTTTCCCCTGAAACTGTCAGAATGACCATTATGTTTTTCACGTCCAATAGCCGATGATTAAACAGTTAATGTGCTGTTGTGGCGTCTTTAAATAAAAAGAAACTTTACTTTCAATTATAACTGCTGCATTAGCATTTATGTCAGCCATCTTAACAGCTGGTAAAATTGAAATATCTCCATGGAGACTTGAAAATAGGTCGGCGCCTATTGATTTACACTTGGGGAAAATGACGCTTAACGCGCGGTCATGTGACTGCCGCAGTCGCCAGCTGACGCCGCCAACCGGTTTAGCGTATGCTAGCGAATTACGGCGGGTGATGGCGTCAAAAGTATCAATCCAGCTTTATTCTGTTCCCGCGCTCTGATCTCAAACACGTGCTGTGCAAATTAGTTCCACAGGGTCGTACAGGTCATGGAAATCCTGGAAAGTCATGAAATTTGTAAATGTCATTTTCCAGGCCTGGAAAGTCACGGAATTTTAATATTGGTCATGGAAAATTAAAATCTATCTAAATACATTTTTACTACATATATTTTAAAACTAATCATGTTTTAAAATTTAAGTAGGAAAAAAAAAATATATATATATATTGTAAAATTTTAATTTTCCATGAACAACGATATATACGATATTAGGTGACTAATGGAAATACCTCAAGCTTTAATCAGTTTCTTAGTACAAAGAATCAGCATAACTTATAAATATGTTTTGCATCATATTGAACAAAGCTAAGTAGCAACATTATTTACTTTACTGAAGTATGCATGTAAAACATAAATGTTAATTATTAACCTTGACCTTAAATACGAACTGCATTTAAATTAAAGTGCCAAGAACAATTTCCTTTTTTTTATTATTTTTTGTTTTTATTAGTATTGTTTTGTTTTTTGTGGGGTTTTGGTGAGAAAACAATGTGCATTAATTTGTAATTAATTAAAAAAAAAATTAGTATCTAAAATATCAGATGTTTTAAATAGTACAAAAAAGGTTCTATTTATAATCGAGTTAAAATTAATTCTGTACTTTTTTTAATTATGAACTTAGTTGAGATATCCCACCTGCAGTACTCAGAAGGTTCATATTACTATTTTTACTGAATAAAAATGGATACATTTGATGTCAGAATGAATGCATGAAACAGTTACAAAAACATATGGTTTAAATAATTCACGTGTAGGTATATCAATAATTGTACCACCCTTTGGTGTCGGTCCCTTTGATTTTACCCGTGGTGTATCCCATAGTTAGACCACGGGCGTGTCTGACCTAAAGTTCAGCGAGTGCTGAATGGCTGAAAAAAGTTACGCCTACAGGTCACATATAGTTCAGCAGGAAGTAAATTAGAACATTGTTTTAAAAAGTAACACTTCACTAGCATTACTAATAAAGCTACAATATAAATCTGTAATGGGGGCGTGGTACAAGTTAGTTACATCATCCTTTTTCCCCCGAGAGATTTGTCTAGATAGACCATGGTTATTGCGGCCGTTGAGTGACGGGTGTAATAGATCTCGGGCTACCCCCTCGATCAAATCTCTCGGAAAAGGATGATGTAACCTATAACATAATTAATACGTTTTGTAATTTTAAGGTTTTTTATTCCCTCCTCTGTGGTTTTGAGAGAATGTTGTCAATAAATCCCAGTAGTGGGAAATTAGGTGATAGCATCACTTCCGCTTTGTCTTTGAACTTAACAGAACTTATTACAGATTGTACAGAAACTTTTATTCAATAATTACAGGAATACAGAATTTTTTGGCACAATTACAGTAAAACATTGCACAGGGTAAGCAGCCCTGGGTGGCGGTATGTTTCGTACTATTACTAGGTCAATGTGACCTACTTTTCACGGTCTACTGCACATAACAGTAAACCCTTGTCCGGACAATATCTTGCATACAGATGCATACATGACCATCATACCTCACATGTAAGAACAACTTGGGATGGCGGTGTGTCGTGTACCTTTACTAGGTCATTGTCACCTACTTTTCTAGGTCTACTGCACATACGAGTAAATCCTTGTCGATACCAAATCTTGCATACAGGACTATCAAACCTCACATGTAAGAGGGCAGTTTCACGGGAAAGGTTGCACTGCTCGTTGATTGGAATAAAATTTTCTTAACTTTAAAATTGAAAGCTCTGTTCTGCTGAAATTGTATAGGTACCTGTGTGAATGATATAGCAACCTACAAATCAAACTTTATTGAAATAACTTGATTTTTCATTTGCATTTTTGCATTATTCCATCACTATTTTAATAATAATGTAATGTGAAATAGATACTTTTATTTTTATTTATTTGCATACTAGACTACTGGTAAACATTTTTTATCACCCATATCAAAACTGGATGTCGTGTTATACATTTACAGTGTTTTAAAGAACTAACCCTGTTTTCCGTTAAAAATAATTTTGAAGATGTCCTGTTATGAACATTGACCTATAGATAATTCAGATAATATTTTACAACAATTATTTTTGGATTATTATAATCACAATAGACACCTACAGTTGTGACAAGAACAAAAATCGATGTAACTTTGTTATTTACTTTGAGATATTTATTGTAACATAGAGCCTAACAATTTCCGTTTAAAAATGTCCTCTCCTAAACATGGGTCCAATAAATATATACAAGGCAGGTTACAAAACTTTAATCATATAGTACATGTATAATAGCCTACAAAAAATAATTTGTTTAATTGTTGTGTTTGTGTGAATTGTAGTTCTGTAAATACACAAGATTTTGCATGTTAAACAAAATGTCCCCTCCTAAACATAATTTTAACATGTATATTTAAACATCGTTTTGCAAAGTGCTTTCATTATATTATCAATATATTTACTTGAATGGATACAAAATACAATTCTATACCAATTTCATAATATATATGAAGTTTGTTTGATAGATTTTTTGTAAAAGGGTTGTGAGATATGATGCATTATTGAGATAATAAAACAAAAAACACGCTTAGCTTATATGTATGATTTAAATTCATTTAAAATTAACTATTAATTCACTGATGCAGTGGTAATTTTATGTCACAATGTTCAAGTTCCGGAAAGGACATTTTACAACATGTTAAAGCTGAGCAGATTTGATATTGACATGTCTGGGTGTTGCTATGTACATGTGACTTGTATGGAAATCTGAGACATTTGTTGACAATCTGCAGGTGTTAGTGGGTTTGACTGAGAGATGTCAGCTTTGTTTATTATTTTGTCACACTTCGAAAGTTGTGCAGTGATCAATTTTGGTTCTTTATTCTGCCATGCGTATATATACAGTCATACTGTGTTAAATATTCACCATAAGGAGGACATGTATCGAGTCTGCCTTTTAACACAGGTGATTATTTAATACAGGTGGCTGCTTAATTCAGGTCAGTTCATATTATTACAGAATCTGATGGGGGGGGGGGGGGGGGGGTAAGAATACTGTTTACTATGACGAGGGTTATTACATTGGACGAATAACCAATACACAATCAGGGCATCTAGAATTTTTATAAAATCCACTAGCCATGGGATCATTGATTTATTAAAATGTACTATTATCCTGTTCAATTATTTAGACCCAAAGTTTTTTGCAAATGTTACGTTTATTTCCTATTCGATATTTGTTTTCTTTGCATTTACATGAAAACAAACCCAAACCCCGACAGGTTTTATATACAAATCGTCATATAAAATGCACGAAGTTGACTTAATTCCACTTTTTAAAAATCTCTGTGTCGTTTGAATGCACGTTATTTCGCCTATAAATAATTAAGGTCATTTGCATATCAAAAGCATCATTCTATAGTGCGTTTCAAACTAATGTTCGGTTCTATCGTCCTATCCGCACAAATCGTAGTATGACCTATATTTAAGAAAATATCTGTAAACATGAAGCAGGCGCGGATTCAGGTGGGGAGTTCAAGTGACAAAACCTCAGTTTGAAAACAAAATATGTATCAAATATTATAATTATATTGTGGAATACACAAGCGCGCGCGCTGAAGGGAGAGAGAGAGAGAGAGAGAGAGAGAGAGAGAGAGAGAGAGAGAGAGAGAGAGAGAGAGAGACGGACGTCATTTATGTAACGACGCACTCAACATATTTTAATCTATGGTTATAGGGAGAGAGAAGAATATGGTATGCATGCGATTGGTGGAGGTGTGACCCTCTGCACAACCCCAACCCCACTTAAGGCTTCTTTTGTATATGGAGCGGGACGTAGCTCAGAGGTAAAGCGTTCGCTCATGGTAGGTCGACTGATCGATCCCACATGGTGGACCCATTGGGTTGTGTCTAGTTCCAGCCTGTGCACCACAACTGATGTATAAAGGCTGTGGTATGTGCTATCCTGTCTATGGGATGGTGCATATAAAACGTCCCTTATTGCTTATCAAAATTGCTTATCGGAAACAGTGGCCCATGTGGCGGTAGCGAGTTTCTTTCTCACTGGCATAATGCTCCTTAACCGTTTTGTCTGACGCCACATAAACGTATATCAAATGCGTTGAGTGTGTCGTTAAATAAACATTTCTCTCGTATGTATGTGTAGTCTATATGCATTTCTAGTCGATTAGTTTATAGGTTGTTTGATAGTGAATGATATGGAAATAAATTGTTTTTGGTGTTAAAGAGTTCATGCATACATTAAAGTAATACTCCTGATGGGTATGGAGAAATAACTTAATCAGTCGACGAACTCATTTCTTTATCACTATCTTCGTTAAGGGGGACTACCACAGGGGGTATTTTATTTCTTATAAAACTATTTTGTTTTCTAAAATCTTCTTCGATCTTTATTACATGTTTAACTGCGTCAGAGAAGTGTGTAGGTGTGACAGAGTTCAATGCATGTGCAAGTTCTCTCCGCACCGTGGTCATTTTACCAACATTATGACGAGCTATGTGCCCTTTGACTTGACTCCAGATCAGTTCTATCGGATTGAGTTCAGAATGTCTTGGCGGCAGTCTTAGACACAAGTGCCCATGGCGTTCAGCAATATCATCAGTAACAAATTGCTTTGCACATTTGTTACTTTTCACAAGTTCATGAAGAACTGGCTTTGTCATGTTACTCTCAAAAGGTATATTTTTGTTTCGTAGCCACGACTGAATTTCTTCCTTTTTAGCGTTTAGTGCAGGACATCGTGTAATCTCAGTTAATTTGTTGTGGTAGCTTGCGTTATCCATGACGATAACAGAAGGTTCTGGTAGAGAAGGCATAAGTTGTTCTACAAACCATTTGATGACATTGTCATGATTCATCTCACCATGATAGTCTCCGTCTGTGTTTTTTAGCCTCAAAGATCAATTCACAGCCATCTATCAATCCATATTTATCACAGCCAGCATGACAAATAATAAGTCTTTTTCCCTTCCCAGTCACCGAACAGAGTTTAGGAACTCGATCAGCAGCGTCTGATTTCGGCAAGTGATTGGCGGTACTTGTGCCCGGGTGGATATCTGTCCAGTGGTGGGATGTTGTGTGGTTGACATTCACCCAGGTCTCATCTTGATACACTATTAAATACCCCTGTTCTCGTAAACTGGATATTTCATGGAGATAGGACAGTCTCCTGTCTGATATATTGGCGTCCTCAAAAATCACTTTTCCGGTTGTAGACATATGTTTGGTATTTAAAATCGAGGTCATGGAGTGTTCTTCGTAAAGTTGATATGGATATGTTGATTCCACATTCCTCCAAGCCACGTTAATCTTATCTTATGTGTAGGTAATTCGCTCTCTCTATAAAATCTGTATACTCGTCGTCTAATAACATCTTTATCAAATAAATCGATGAGTTTTCGGTCGCGTTTTTTAACAGTGATTTCTGTGCTTGGATTCGTAGAGCTTAGATTTTTCACAGTTCTTTTTACTGTTGAAACCGAAACTTTAAGTGCAGCGGAAACTCGATCGACAATTCGATAAGAAGCATACCTAGGTCTACCGCGCTGATATTCATCTTCAAAATAATCGAAAACATTCTTAATACACGATTTTACATCAACTGAAGTGTTTTTCGATTTACCCATATTTTTCCTCAAATAACAATAACAAGAATGTCGACTAATACATTTTCAATGAATTTATATACCCTACCTAATTTGTATTTTACGTGGTTTACACATTGCTACAATAGCACGTGCAGTCATAGATCGAAATAATGATGTTATTGACCCAGCAATGATATCGTATTTTGAATATTCAGGGCTGTGTCTGCGGGATGAAAAAGTGGTTGAACCCATACGAGTCCGAACAATAGCCCTTTGGTTTTTCGCATTACAAATGTAACACCCCACCCTCAAACCCCAGCCCCTAGCACCACCCTAAATACTATATATATATATATATATATATATATATATATATATATATATATATATATATATATATACGTATGAGTTCCCAATTTAGAGGCAAATTAAATAACATTTTTATTATTATTTGATATTGGTGGCCTTTGACATTTTATCCATCCCACCCACCCCCCACCCCGGTCTACTGGGTCCGGCCCTGCATTAAATTTATTTATAAATTTGGAAGGCACATTCCTGCGGTGTGTGAGGTGATTTGTGTTTATTACTGTGCTACACCTCAGTTGTGTTAGGTTAGGTATGGTATGCTAATATATAATTGATATAATAAAATAAAAATACATAATACATTATCTAAATTTATTAAATATAATGCACCTACAAGAAAGGGTTACATGTTCTGTTTGTTTACATCTATGTTTAACGGAAAGATTAGACAATGCTGTTACACACTGCAAAACAATAATAACCTTGATTTAGTGAAACAAGCTATAATGGCCTTCACGTAGCCTCAGATCCCAATGTTTTGATATGCAAATGACCTTAGTTATTTATAGGCGAAATAACGTGCATTCAAACGACACAGAGATTTTTAAAAAGTGGAATTAAGTCAACTTCGTGCATTTTATATGATGATTTGTATATAAAACCTGTCGGGGTTTTGGTTTGTTTTCATGTAAATGCAAAGAAAACAAATCGAATAGGAAATAAAGGTAACATTTGCAAAAAACTTTGGGTTAAGTAATTGAACAGGATAATAGCCACAATTAAACATTCACTAGCCCTACTTTACTTTAAGTTAATATAATTTTACTAAATACTAGTAATAATCGGATATAACACCTAAAGAGGGAGAAAGAGCTCAAAAACACTAACATTGGGAGATGGGATGGGGGCAGGATATTTATATTTACAAAATAGAGTTTGCTGCATTGTAAGATGTTTCCGAAAAATAAAATATTTCTACGATTAAATTTACATATTAAATATATTTTCTTGTTTAGAATATCAATGTCTGTATATTCAATGTGTTTCTGGTCGTCTTAATATTTGTAAGAAGCCCAAACTGGATTTTGTCTTCAAATAATTTCGTACGTACGAAAAAAAAAAACCATTTAGGAAATAAAATGAAATTTAACCTAGTACAAATATTAGAACGATCAGAAACACGTTTAATATACAGAAGAAAAATATATTTGATATGTAATTAAAATCGTTAAAAAGTCTGTTAGTCGATAACATTTTAACAATTGCAGCAAACTCAGGAATGTCCCTTTAACTGCAACATTTGACCAAAAATAATTCACTAGCCGTAGGGCATGGCAATAGTAGTTATTTACTAGCCCGACATTGAATATCACTAGCTATGGGAGTGGGGCTACCATAATCTAGAAGCCCTGACAATGCAAGTGTAAAGTGCTTGAAGGTGATCATATTTGTATGAAATTCCTTCATGAGTGTAAAGTGATATCAACATTTAAATGGCCACGGACAAGGTCCTCCCAGACTGTCGGAGTGGAGTGCTTAGAAAGTCGTTTCATTTTTCTTGGGCCTTTAACGGTTGAAGGACATGAGCCTTTTATTCTGCCACAGTTGCAGGACGTAAAATCCAAATATTACAAAATAAAGCTGGCAAATAAGGACATTACAAGCTAAGTAGATTGTATGTCTTGTATGCAGCAGTGTACATATGAATGACAGGTAATCTTTCAATATTCCCCTGCGTGTGCTGTAACCTCACCGTGGTGCAGGGGTGTAACATTCTCTTTGAGAATGGCCAATACAGCACAAAATTGAAGTTTTTAGTAAAATTCAGTATCCGTAAAATTCTGTGTTATTTGTGTTTTTGCACAGTTCTTTACACTGTTTTTGTTTAAGTCTTGAATTTTTATATTGATGTTGATCATCACTTTATTTATTTGCATTACCATAGTTTGACACCCAATAGCCGATGTATTTTTCGTGCTGGGGTGTCGTTAAACATTCATTCATTCATTCTTTCAATGTTAATTATCTAATTACACTACTACATGCAGATTCATATCAAATATTACTTTCTAATACAATTATGATTTAAAATTTTAAAAAAGATGAAGAGCAGTCTTGGTTTATTTAACTGAAATCTAAATGTTAAAAAAATGTCCCCTCCTAAACGATATTGCCATTTTCACACTGCATTGTTTGAAAGCTTATATTACTGCTAATACTAATGCAATCAACATTATTTTTTAACTAGTATTTTTAAAAACATATTGAAATTTCTTTTCTAATTCAGTTATAAACATTCTGTTTGAAGATTAGTATTTAACGGCTTCTGTTTAAAATAAATCATTTTTAAATAGAAGAATATTGCTAAAATATTACCAAAAATCGTCAGAAAACCTAAAATCCTTGGCCTTATTAATGAAAACATAAACAGTTTCCTATTTAAAAAAACACCTCAGTTTATCTTTAGAAATGTATCACATAAAAGCTTATGATTATGCTGTCCTCATATTTTTATGCTATGCATGTAATCATATCACTGAGTATTTTATAAACCGTAACAGCTGTAGATCCAATTTTTTATAAAACATTTCACTAGTCATATTGTTTTTTAAAAATATAGAGGGTTTTTTTATAGAATGCTGCATAGTTCATTTTTGGGTCCCAGTGAGACTCTTTGTGCAACGTTTCCCGTGAAACTGCTCAAGAACAACTTGGGATGGCGGTGTGTTGCGTACTATTATTAGGTCACTGTTACCTACTTTTCACGGTCTACTGCACATAACAGTAAATCCTTGTTGGGACCATATTTTGCATACAGGACCATCAAACCTAAAACAAACTCTTATAGCGCAGGCTAAAAAAGGAATGACGTTAGAACTAGACATTTAAATACCAATAGATTGCCAGCTGCGCCTTTTTGATAGTACTACTGTCCCAATATTCCTGTATTCCTCAGAAATCTGTGGATTTGGTAATAGCCAAAATATCGAACAAATTCAATTAAATTTCTTAAGAGACACACTGAGACTTAAATAGAGTACCCCACTCCCTATGATTTATGATGAATTCCCCCTCCCCCCACCCTAGGTATTACGATTAAAACCAGGATGCTAAATTTTTAGGTCTCGCTTATAACTGTAAAGGTCTCTAAAATATCAGCAATATTATACAGAATCATGATATGTGAAACTGTTAATCATGGATATAGATTTAAATGGTTAATTAATATAAAAGATACCCTAAACATGTTAGGCTTGGGAAATTATTGGTTAAATCAAATTATTACAAGTAAGAAAGCATTCACTCATATTGTAAGTCAAACACTACAAGATCAGTATAGACAAGCTTGGAATCATAATTTAAATTCATATCCGAAATGTTCCACATACAGAATTTTCAAATCTTCTATATTTACCTGAAAAACTGCGAACAATATATTGCCGATTCAGGACTTGTAATCACTATCTACCAATTGAAACTGGCCGATCGCAAAACACATCGATAGACAAGAACGAAAATGTCCTCTCCGTAACACCACTTTAGGTGATGAATATCATTATTTATTTCAATGTACATATTTCGCAAATGAGAGATTCATAGATCTAAAAAAAAAAATTATTATAACAGACCCAATACTTATAAATTCTGTCAATTATTTAATTCGAAAAAGCTATCAACGACAAAGAAAGTATGTATGTTTCTAAATGTGATTAACTTTTTTCAAAAATATCTATACAGCTGAATTATAGACAGTGCGTAATGGTTAACATCTAAAGTATACTCTTGCTTATAACACTGTTATATTATTATACCTATTGTGTATATTATACGAGAGAGAGAGAGAGAGAGAGAGAGAGAGAGAGAGAGAGAGAGAGAGAGAGAGAGAGAGAGAGAGACAGAGACAGAGACAGAGAGAGAGAGAGAGAGAGAGAGAGAGAGAGAGAGAGAGAGAGAGAGGTGTTATTACCAGTGTTTTTCGGTATCGTCAATATCGTATATTAGGAAAACAATTGTATTTTTCGAGCCTCCCGCGAGCATAATACATTATTTTTATTCCTAATATGTGATATTGACGATACCGAAATACATGAGGGTAATAATCTCTTTATCATATAATCTCAAGCTTAATACGTTTTTTTTGTAAACTGTACACGCAACTTTAATTCCAGTCCGCCATTACTAGATATTCAAATGACGTAAGAATATGTGGTGCGGTGTATTTTTTAATAGAAATGACGTCAAACTCGACTGACGTCATTTTGGATGTCCTTACATCAAAACAAACTAGGACTTAACGTGTTTTTGTTTTGTGAACGCTGGACAGCTTTCAGTGTCAAATTGCCATTGAAATGTTTTTATTCGATGACTATGAATGCATACGTCAATTATGGAGTGTCACACAAGTACGTTTGCTTAAATGTCAATAAACCTAGTGCCGTGACCTCGATTAATTTAAATGTAATTTGCAAAGTTATCAAATTCTTAAAGTATGTGACCTTAAAAATATCACATACTTTGATTGCACTGAAAATTTAAGATATTATATGATATACATATATATGTGTGTGTGTGTGTGTGTGTGTGTGTGTGTGTGTGTGTGTGTGTGTGTAGTTTATATTTTTGTTAAGGGTTTACTGCAGCTGTCTGTATATGTTTGTAAACCACTCCAATGCATCACCGTTTGGTAATCATGTAGGAACAATATGGGATGGCGGTGTGTCGTGTACAATTACTAGATCACTGTGATCTACTTTTCACGGTCTACTGCACATAACAGTAAATCCTTGTCTGGACCAAATATTGCATGCAGATGCATACAGGACCATCAAACCTCACATGTAAAAACAACATGGGATGGCGGTGTGTTGCGTACTATTACTAGGTTACCGTGACCTACTTTTCACGGTCTACTGCACATAACAGTAAATCCTTGTCCAGACCATATCTTGCATACAGGACCATCAAATCTCACATGTACGAACAACTTGGGATGGTCGGTCGGGTCGGGTAAATTTTTTACATGCTTATATGCCACTAGAGCTTCAAGCAATTCTGCTCCGGGGCCGAGTCCTGGAAATCCTTGTCCAGATCATATCATGCATACAGATGCATATAGGACCATGAAACCACATGTAGGAACAACTTGGGATGGTGGTTGGTCCAAAACAAACTGTTCATCCATCTCATTGCAAACATTTCACATAATTAGAAAACCTCTTGGTACGGCATCTTTTTTAAAAACCATAACACGTGGTATTCCCATATCTCGCTTAAGCCGACAAGCCAGTTCGAACGAATCGAAACTAGTGTCCACTGCTGTCGTTACTGTCTCGGGACATTTTCTTCCTGGCCAATCTTTCCACGTTGTTTTAATCAAATTCACACAGCTTTCTCAAAGCAACATTACTAGGAAATGCGTGAAGACTAAATTTATAGGCTTTTGCATTGCTACAGCCGCCAATAACACACCGTTTAACCATAATTAACACAAAAGAAGCAATGAACAAGAGTCCTGGGTATCGAAAGGAGTTCCCTTCGTGACGTCACGGGTCAAGTCTTACGACAATTCCCGAAATTAATTCAGCTGGTTCTGTTTTTCAGGGGAATATTTTTAAATCAAAAACATACCGGTATATATATATATATATATATATATATATATATATATATATATATATATATATATATATATGGTTAATTATTATTACCTGTGGATCTAACAGCACCTTGTAGGAGCTCATGTCCAGTTGACCTTTCATTCGACCAATCAAAACCTTACTTGCAAAATCGTGCCAGTGATTTGAAAAGAATTTGAAAACATTCGGGATTATGCCGAGGGTATATGAAATGATTCGGGTGAATTACGAAGTATGCCGGAAACTAATTTCAATATAAATGTTTATATAAAATTCGTTTCAAGACGAAAAATAAAACCGTGATGGTATAGCCATAAAATCTGTATACAATCCAGAGTTTATTACTGCACTTTTCCCCCTGTTCTTAATGTTGCATAAATAGTCTCGCCCGATATTTTTTGAATTTGTATGCTCTCGAATAACGCTATACAAGGCAAAGTGTAATTGGTCGATATTTAAATTGTTATTTATAGATGAAATGTCACCTGGACATGCTAAATTTTTATCTATACATATAAAGTAATGGGTATTTTTCCCTAATATGAATCATCTTAAAGATATTCTAAAATATAGATATCCAATAGAAAGAAGGAAGGAAATGTTTTATTTATCGACGCACTCAACACATTTTATTTACGGTTATATGGCGTCAGACATATGGTTAAGGACCACACATATATTGAGAGAGGAAACCCGCTGTCGCCACTTCATGGGCAACTTTTTGATTAGTAACAAAGGATCTTTTATATGCACAATCCCACAGACAGGATAGTGCATACCACGGCCTTTGTTACACCAGTCATGGTGTACTGGCTGGAATGAGAAATAACCCAATGGGGCCATCGACGGGGATCGACTAATAGAAAGAAGTATTCATCATAGTAAACGTTTATCTTGTAAAGAAACAAGACAAATAGAATTATGGTCCTGTGAAGAAGGCCCAGTGGTTGTTCAACAAGAAACAACAATGATTCCTTGTGACTATTACTATGACAAGACAATATATTTATTCATTTGGGGTCACATGACCAAGATAACTACTTTTTAAACCCATTTTTTCACAAATAAAATTGCAATTTACTTACATTTTATTATTTAGAATATACATTTCCATTCACCTGAAGTGCTTTTTGGTAATGCTGGTAATCCTGATGTTTGTAAAACCACTAAATGCATTTTTTTGTATTTCTTAACAAGCCGCGTACACTCGAGACAAAACCGTTAAGCAAGCGAGGTCCAATCTATTTTTAGAGCGAATCTTCCTGTGTAAACGTCACAGACGTTGGTATTACACGTGACCGTTATCATTTTGGTTCGTTTTGTTTTCTCGTGCACGGTTCGCGCAATCAACATCCGATTTGTTGTCGTTTGCTTGTTCATTTGTGAGATTTTTCTTCACAGTTCGTGAACATTTTCAGTAACAATAAAGTTTAGACAAGTAAGTGTCTCAAAATACAAAACGTTACAAACCCTTAAAATCAATAATTTTGCTAAGTCTTACAATATTTGGAGAGGGGGATACAACCAGGACAGAACAGTTGGAACATGTCCAGGAGAGGTGAAAAGAACGCACCCCAAGTCTGTGCGCACTCTGCGAAATTTGTCGTGACGTAGGCATTGTTGTGCTTCGAGCGACATCTACCGGTGACATCAGAATACTAACTTTCAAAATTATTTCAAGCAATTGGGACATGGGGATTCCCATGGTATTTATCGATATAAAACCTGCTTTTTCACTCCATTTGATAAAAACGTGATCTAAGTGTGTTACAGGTTTGTAGATTAACCAAATTATAATTTATTTTCGCTGGATGGAACTAGGGCGTGCGGCCTTAATTTTCCACTTGATTGAGATTACTTTGTACAGATAGTTTAATTTTTTCCTATAACTGGATTGTATCTGCTTTTCTAAGTTATGTGATAAACACCTAAATTTAGAAACCATTTTCACGAGATCGTTATATTGTGACAAATACAATATACTCTTTTAACACCTCTAAACGATTTTGAACCAATTAATTGTCAATTGATATTAAACGGTCGAGACGTTTAATGATGATACCAAAAAACTAATATTGGAGCATGTCCACAAACACATTAAACAGACACAACGATTTAACTAAGAAAACGTTATCTCGTGGTGTGGAATAATTTTTTTGTTGTTGTTACTTTTTTACCAGTTGGGCTGTCTGAGAAGATAAAATGTTAATAATGAATATTATTAACCCATCGATTACTTCTATTTCTTTTCTTTTACTGTCCTTTCAGTTTACTCATTCGTTTTTCACAAACGTTTACTTTAATTGATTGATTTATTTATTTATTGAAAATTGCAGTCGCAATTATTGTACAATTTAATGTTTGTACTTAGGAGAGGGCCTCATAAGTTGGATAACTTGAGCATATTAAAGTTACATTCTCTGGTTGCCATATTATAATATCATGTACAAATATGAAATACAAGCTCAAATGCACTTTTAAAAAACTCGTGTGTGTGTGCTATGAACGGAGATCGTCGATTCATCGCCTGTGCCGCCATAGTTCGGCAAAGCACAAACGACAGCCTGTTGTCAGTTTCAGTTAACACGTGCGTTTGCCGATTTCAAATTGTAGGATTCATCTCAAAAAATTAAAAGAGAAATCTTGCGCTGTACGAAGAACATTCGTCATCTAAAGGATTCTTATATCAACATCTAAATCCTACTCATAATGTCAAGAACTATCTAAAAAAACGCCTTGAATTTGTATACAGCAAACTGATTACCAAAATACGATTATCTGACCATTGCCTTTGTATTGAAGTCGGGAGACGCCAAAATACCCCAAGAGAAAACAGATTATGTACACTATGTGATAATGAAACAATCGAAGACGAATTCCATTTTATTCTGAGTTGTCCTTTTTACCATGATCTAAGAATAAATTACATAAAGAAATACTTCTACGTCAGACCTTCCGTGTTTAAGTTAATCAAACTATTGAACTCGGAAAATATAAAAACTTTAAACAATCTTGGAAAATATTTATACAAGGCTTTTCTAAGAAGGGAAATGTTCATTAAAAATTAATATATTATGTTTACCCTCCTATTGACATTTTATATACTCTATTCATGTAATTTTGATTGTTAAATATCACACTATGTATATATGCACAACTGTTACTATGATAATAATATTGATGTTTATGTCGCGCCTATAGCCAGGATGGCTTTGGATAATAAAGAATTGATCATAAATTGATCATCTGTATCGAGACGAAAGAAAAAAAGAAAAGAAAAAAAAAAAAAAAAAAAAAAAAAAAAAAAAAGAAGAGGAGAGAGGTGCGCATGCGTTGAAAATGGTGGCCAGGAAATCCAGAGCTCCGAAAAATATATAAAAAACTATGTAAAGATACACACTGGAAGTGAGCAGATTGCTTAAAACTCTATGAAACAGACTGCCGAGAAACAGAAAAGAGACATGTAAGTCAATAATGCGAAATATCAATTAATTATGACAATTAAATCTGTGAATCCGATACACGGCTTACATTCGGAGCACAATTTTCAAGTTCGAAATTGCGTTGTTGGATAAGATGTCAGACTGTGATGCAGAATAGAAATTTATACTGTTTCTAAATTTACTAGAACATGAACTATAACTTCCAGATACAAATAAACTACCTGGTATAATATAAAAGAAGCGTTTGTAGCGAACTGTGAGAACTACTCACTAGAAAGAAACATGGCGACAAGCGATGAACTGTCTACAGTTCTCCATAACACACGAGAGGTGATATATGGAAGTAGCGCCAAGACTGAGACACTACCACTAGATCTGTTGATAGATTTAATGTCAAAAATGAACACCAGACTTTCTAACATTGAAACGTATGCGAAAAAAAAAAAAAAAAAAAAATTGAAGATGTTGAAACGTATGCTAAAAAAATTGAAGATGTCCAGTCGTCTATCTTGTCACTTGCTAACAAAGTTTATTCGTTGGAAGCTGACGTTAAGAACGTTATCACCGATAAACGAAACATGGAATCCAATTTCCAAGGTCTGAGTAATTTGTACGATTGTGTGAAGGAAACAGGTGACAAAAATAAAGCGGAAATAGAAGCGATAAAGCGGACAATTAAAAACACTGGTAATGACAACGCGGAATACAAAAAAGAAATAGAGTCGCTGAAAAAGGACAATTATGAAATGAGAGATTTGATAACCGATCTACAATGCCGATCTATGAAATGTAACCTCATCTTCACCGGTCTTGCCGAAAACCCTAACGAAATTACAGAGTACGTAATAAGAGAATTTCTTGGAAATGAACTTGGCTTGGATTACGATTTTGAGTTTGGTAATGTACATCGTTTTGGCAAAAGACGACTTGGTTCATCTCGCCCCATTGTTGCTCGCTTTCTGTACCACAAGGATATCGTACTGATAAAGTCGAACGCGTACCAGCTCAAGGGAAAACCTTACGGTATCAGTGAGCAGTTCCCCCCGGCGATCGAGGAACGCCGTAAGAAACTGTATCCCATAGCCAAACGCCTGAGACAAGCTGGACACAGGACGAAACTGTTACGGGACAAGTTATTTGTAGATGGGAAACCTTACGAGGAGGCAAATTACACCGATTATCGGTCGTTCCGAGATGTAGTACAAAACAAGCCAAGCCAACAGCGACCAAGTCCTACACACGCGAGGGATACCAGACCGGCACAGAAACGACCGCGCGTTTGTTCATCGCCAACGGTAACAACCGACCCCCCTCACCTATCTGGCGCAGACCCCCATCACTTATCTGGCGCAGACCCCCCTCACGTATTCGCCGCAGACCCCAATCACCCATCCGCCGCAAACGGAGCGATGTCGGCTACATAGGACGGGCTGGAGGGTGAACATGTGATCAAAATTATGACATGGAATGTTCAAAGGAGACTAGCTTTTAAACTTTGCGACAGCGAATTTGTTAATATTATTTCAGGATGTGATTTGCTCTTTTTAAATGAATGTTGGATTGATAACACTGATGATCTCAATGTAAACGAATTTATCTTAGCCGCCCGCATAGTACGATCGAAGTGTAAGGGTGGTGGCTGTGTTTTGTATTACAAAAATTGGTTACATAAATATATATCTATTGTCAAGATATGTGCCGATACATACTGCTGGGTTAAACTTGACAAATCCCTGTTTGTAAATAAATTTCACGTATTTATTTTATGTGTGTACATACCTCCTGAAAATAATGTGTTTTATGTTAAATATGACTGTGACATTTTTGATATGATATACAATGACATTTTGAACTTTCAAACCCAGGGCGAGGTATTGTGTATAGGTGACTTTAACGCGCGCACTGGAGCGGAACCGGATTATATCCCACTGGATCGGCTTGATGATCAAGTGTTGCGTAACATCGGTGAACTGTTTGACTATGTCTCTGACGAGTGTTCAACGCCAAGAGTGTCTCAAGACAAAACTGTAAATAACTTGGGTCGTAACTTGTTACGCTTGTGTAAAGCTACTGGTATCCGTATTGTGAATGGCAGATCACCTGGTGATAATATTGGTCGTTTTACTTTTTATCATAGAAATGGATCAAGCTGTATTGACTACGCTATATGCTCCAACGACATACTTCATATCGTTAGCGACTTTACAGTGTGCGATTTTAATATGTTTTCTGACCACGCGCCCTGTTTGATCGAGGTTGTTTGCTCATTGAAATTTTTTAACAAAGTTGTAGTTAATAAAGGTAATCCTTTATATATGACTTTAACTATCTGGAATGAGGAATGCAAGGTTGATATTTTAAACAGTTTAAGCGGAAAGTCCGAACAATTACAGATTCTCTTTCAAAATATTTGTCCCACCAAAGAAAGTATTGATAAATCAGTTACTGATTTAACTCATCTGATAAATGACTCGACCAAACAATACTGTTCCCACACTGTTAAATGTAAAACTGTTGGAGGTCATTGTCTAAAATCAGTCCGTGACAAACCATGGTTTGATGATAAGTGCCGTGAGTTATATCGCAGTTACAAGGAGGCTCTATGTTTGTTTAACAAGCATTCTTCATTCGAGAACAGGTATAATTTAGCTGTAAAAAAGAAAACATATAAACAGCATATAGGTAAAGCAAAACGAATGTATTTATATCAGGAAGGTAACCTGTTGCATTATTTGAAAAAACATAACCCAAAGCAATTCTTCAAGCGTTTTAAGAACAAACGTAAGCAAGTTAATACGTCATTAACAATCAACGATTTTTTTATACATTTTAAAAATTTAACAAACACCGATCATGTTGAACAGGTTAATATTACCCAAATGATAGATGAATTTGACGATACCTCAGTTAATACCCATAATGAAAGTGTTTTTGAAGAATTGGATAAAATAATAACACCTGCTGAGATTGAACATGTTATTTCAAATCTTAAACGAGACAAAACCCCTGGCCATGATCTTCTGTTAACTGAATATTTCATAGAATTTAAAGACATTTTATTACCCGTTTTAAGCAAGCTATTCAATAGCATTATTGATTGTGGTTATTTCCCCAATTCTTGGTCAAACGGGATCATCCTACCCTTATACAAAAAGAACGACCCTAACGATGTAGGCAACTATAGAGGTATAACTTTATTAAGTGTTATATCCAAAATATTTACTTCTCTTATTAACAATAGACTTCTACAATGGAGCAGTAATCACAATATTATATCTGATGCCCAGTTCGGATTTAAGCCTGGCTATGGAACTTGTGATGCAATTTTTTCCATACATAGTCTGCTATCATCCACTTTAGCGCATAAAAAACGTTTATATTGTTGTTTCATTGATTACAAAAAGGCCTTTGATAGTATTAATAGAAATAGTCTTTGGTATAAACTAATCGGATACGGTGTCACAGGAAAACTATTAACTATAATTAGATCAATGTATAATGATGTTAAATCATGTGTTAAACACCACGGGTCCTTCTCTGATTCTTTTTCAACTAGTGTGGGTTTAATGCAGGGAGACGCACTATCGCCTATGCTCTTTTCTCTTTTTGTCAACGATATTGAACTTGACCTGTTAAACCACTGCAATAACTCTTACGAATTGAAATATTTGAACTTATTATTGCTAATGTATGCTGATGACACAGTTATTTTTTCAGAAAGTATAGAAGGCTTGCAAGAAATGTTAAATTGTCTAAATATATATTGTTATAAGTGGAATTTATGTATTAATACCGATAAGACCAAGGTTCTTATATTTCGTAACGGAGGTATTATACGAGATAATGAAAAGTGGTATCTAGGGGATAACGAATTGGAAATAGTAAATGAATTCAATTATCTGGGATTGGTATTAAAATTCAATGGAAAGTTTGTTGAGACACAAAAATGCATTGCTAATCAAGGTCGCAAAGCTTTATTTGGTTTGCTGAGAAAATTTAATGATTGTAACCTTAATGTAGAAACTAAGTTATATTTGTTTGATACTTATGTTAGCAGCATATTAAGCTATTGCTGCGAGATTTGGGGATACCATAGCGCTACAGATATTGAAAAGGTACACATCGATTTCTGCAAAAGAATACTTGGTGTAAGTAAAAAATGTACTAATATGATGGTATTCGCAGAACTTGGTCGCTTTCCTTTAACCACTTCTCGAAAATTCAGAATTATTAAATATTGGCTGAAAATATTAAATACTAACAACTGTATTTTAAAGAGCTGCTACGAATTATTATTAGATGATATCAATCTCCCTAGATTTAATTGGGCAAATTCTGTGAAAAATATTCTACTAGAAGTAGGCCTTCCTCACATATGGGATAGCCAACAGGTCGAAAATAAAACTTCTTTCTTATTCACAGTTAAACAACGTTTAGAGGATCACTTCATCCAGGATTGTAACAGAATAATTGATTCGTCATCTAAAGGATTCTTATATCAACATCTAAATCCTACTCATAATGTCAAGAACTATCTAAAAAAACGCCTTGAATTTGTATACAGCAAACTGATTACCAAAATACGATTATCTGACCATTGCCTTTGTATTGAAGTCGGGAGACGCCAAAATACCCCAAGAGAAAACAGATTATGTACACTATGTGATAATGAAACAATCGAAGACGAATTCCATTTTATTCTGAGTTGCCCTTTTTACCATGATCTAAGAATAAATTACATAAAGAAATACTTCTACGTCAGACCTTCCGTGTTTAAGTTAATCAAACTATTGAACTCGGAAAATATAAAAACTTTAAACAATCTTGGAAAATATTTATACAAGGCTTTTCTAAGAAGGGAAATGTTCATTAAAAATTAATATATTATGTTTACCCTCCTATTGACATTTTATATACTCTATTCATGTAATTTTGATTGTTAAATATCACACTATGTATATATGCACAACTGTTACTATGATAATAATATTGATGTTTATGTCGCGCCTATAGCCAGGATGGCTTTGGATAATAAAGATTTATCTAGGGTTCAGGATACGGTATTAGAGTCTTTCGTTAAAACCGGTTTGATCTTGACAACGTATTATCGACAATCGTACCTTCCTATTTCAGAATTAATATTTTATGAAGTGTTAGTAAAACTTTCAAAGTTTAGTTTGTATACTAGTAACACATTAATCATGTATATATTTTTAAAATAAAATATACTAAAGTAGACAATGAACGTTTTCACTTTTTAATTTTACGTGTTAAAATTGACAAATTCAAATAAATATTCTTTCGTTTGGAAAGGGTAAAGTTAGTGGGGGATTGTTTAACGACATCGAAGTTAGAGCATATTGATTTAATAATCATCCGACGCCATGCAACCTTAAATAAAATGTGTTGAGTGCGTCGTTAAATAAAACATATCCTATCCTTCCTTCCATCTGCTGTTGGATGTCTAACATTTGATAATTTTGACATATAATCTTAGAGAGGAATCGGGTGCATGTGCAGGGGGAGGGTATTGGAGGTCGAAACCGTTACTTGCCCAAGCTTAAAAAAATTTGAAATGTATTTTCTGGGGGACCATGCCCCATATAAACTTCGCTCAACATAGTCTATAACCCCAACCCCGCTGAAATCCCTGCACACGCGCCTTGGAAACCCGCTACATATTTTTTAGCAAGGGATCGCTTATATTTACCATCCCACAGACAGGATATGACATACCATGGTCTTTTATATACCCGCCGATGGCGATCGATCCTAGACTGACCGCGCATTTCCAAAAAAAACACCTTTTTAGTAATGAATAAAAATAACATATAGTCTTGAAAAATGTTACGTAAATCGAACACAGTACCATCTTCCTCTACCCCTAGAGCGTTACGTAATTAGTAAGACCCCCTTACATGCGTAACGCGTATGCCAACAGCTGGCTACAGTCAAACTTTCAAGGCAAATCTCCCACCCACCGACCCCTGGAAAGGCGTTGTACCATACCTCTATGGATATAAATATGTTTTGGAGATATGAGACGACCCCTCAATCAAGACAGTTAAATTGTTCAAAAATTGCGAAATCTCACGTGATCTCTTGTTGGGGAATTCCACACTTGTGATAAGCCAATGAAAACCGGGATCGGTAGGAGCCCGTCAAAAGTGTTCCACTTTCGAAATACTGGCTTTGTTTTTGACCTGGATAACCCAGCGTAGTGAAACCAATGCGGAGTGCGGCGTCATATATGCACCAAACGTAATTGGATTTTCTGTTCTATATGCTTAAATAATAAAAATATTCCGGATACTGCCGCTTTAACAGTTGAGGTTCGAGGATTACAAAGGCATTTTGGCCTTATTGTCGGGGGGGGGGGGGGGGGGGGACGTAGCTCAGTGGTATAGCGCCCGTCGATGGACCCATTGGGCTATTTCTCGTTCCAGTCAGTGTTCCACAACTGGTGTAACAAAGGCTGTGGTATGTACTATCTTGTCTATGGGATGGTGCATATAAAAATCCCTTGCTTCTAATCGAAAGGAATAGCCTATGATGTGGCGACAGCGGGTTTCCTCTCTCAATATCTGTGTGGTCCTTGACCATATGTCCGACGCCACATAACCGTAAATAAAATGTGTTGAGTGCATCGTTAAATAAAGCAGTTCCGTTCCTTATTGTCAGATATTGAATACAGCTAGAGGACACTTAAGTTATTCTACCATCAAAGAAATAATAATTGTATTTTTATTTTACTTTCAGAATACTATTACTTCTTGCTCTCTCTCTCTACAAGTGTGGTTAAAAACAACAGCCCTCCTTAACACATCCAGTATGATTCCAAAGACTGTTTATAAATACCTTTTTATCATCACGTTAGTTATGGTATCTGCCGGGATCGTTATGCAGTTTCGTTCAGTTTTTGTCACAGCCGGTCGACACAGGACGACACAAACAGATCTACACATAGAAGGTCCAGTTGTAAATCCTCATCTGTTTCGCTATCTTTTGAATCCCAAGACTTTCTGCAGCAAAAAGGATATATTCATCATAGCATACGTTCACAGTACACCGGACCATTTCGAGAAACGAGACGCAATTAGACAAACATGGGGCAAAATGAAGTATTATCTGAACAAAAGGGCTGAGGTAGTTTTTATCATGGGACAAGTCGCAAACACAGGAGTGATGACGTCAGTGAGGAATGAGTCGGGTATCCATGGAGACATAGTCCAGGAGGATTTCGTCGACAGTTATCGTAACTTAACCTACAAGGCGATCGCTGGATTGAAGTGGGTGTCCACGTTCTGTAGACAAGCTGTGTATGTTTTAAAAACAGACGGTGATATTTTTGTTAATGTATATGCGCTTGTGAAATACATGCAGTCAACTGCTGAATTACGATATGCAAGAACTAAACTAATCCAATGCATTGTTTGGCAAAACATGAAAGTGATACGCAACAACAGTTCTAAATGGTACGTGTCCAAAGAAGAATTCTCGCCGAACGTGTATCCGCCATATTGTTCCGGTTCTGCGTATTTGATGAGCTCTGGCGTCACAGGGAGATTGTACAGGACATCGTTGACCACTCAGTTCTTCTGGGTGGATGATTATTACATTACTGGTTTGCTTGTACACAAGCTGAACATCACGCACAGGCCGTATAACAGAGCTTACGTTTTTGATAATTCCCGTGTGTTGGAAGAGTTAAACAACACCAAACACCATTCATATGTTTTCTTCCATGTAAACGTTCCCATGATGTTTAAGTTATGGAACGTTGTCATCTCTAGAGAAAGCAAAGACGTGCGTGCCAAACACTATAAACGTTTAGACCGATATTAGATTTAAACTAATGATACATATATTCGTTAACGATCCGTTTATCGTCCGTAAAACGCATCCGATTACGGATGATTTCGAACCAATGGTTTTTAATGAATTATCGCACGTTTCGTACCATGTTGGAAAATGCTCCGTGTGTGTACCGTTAACGGAGCAAGGATTCCTATATTATGACATCATATTGGGAAAGACCCTGTATTAGGAAAGTAGTACTAGTATTCTAGTCTCGAGGTTGGGATTAACAATACAATACAATACAAAATGTTTTATTACCGTGCTTACATATGATGTATACATATAATTATACATATAAACAATTTGGTGACCCAGAAATAATAAAGCTAATTATAAGAATATTGAACGACTAAATATATAAAATAAAACAATTTATAGTTATAAGTGCTATAGTGACTTGCCACATATCATTTGATAAGAGTTTTAGCTAACAAACTAGTTCCTGCAGTACCCATGTCCCAACAGAGCGGTGCTATTGTTACAAGATGGGCAGCAGGGCAGTTGAAAATATAGCAGCATTTTTCATAGCAATGCGAGAAACTCATCTAGGAGTTTGTAAAAAAAAAAAAAAAAATAATAATTGTTAAAATGTGTTTCATCCTGAACTGTGAGGTTGCATAGTTTGCACCACCTGCTGTTTCTCGGTATACTAATATTATGGTATCGACTTTATTTTCAATTCCAAAGCAATGTGCACATATTCTTATTTTGGTGAGATGTCGTGTTAGATTACAGTTTTTTCCAGATATGTTGGCCTAGTCTGTGTGCTTGTGTGTACTAATATGCTTGTAATATATAAGTTTCTGTAGATAATGCTGTCTGTACAATTATGTTGTAATTTTACAGTTATTATTTTGTAGTGCTTTTGGTTTCTTTAGAATAACGCTGATTTCGTTTATATCAATTATTATGACAATGATATTTTTCTTGAGCATGTTAGGTACGTAGTTGTGGAAACTGTTTTTCTCATTATTGTTGAGCAGGTTGCTGTATTGGACTTCATCATATAATACGGTACGTTTCTGTGGTATGTTTTCTAGATGTGCCCAGTAACTTAATATTTTTGTATTTAGTTCATTTATTAATGGATATCGGCCTAGGTCACTTTTACATGCAATATGGGTTGTATGTTTTCCTACTTACAAGTTGTATTTGCAGAATTCTGTATATGCTTTGTCAAAAGATTCCGTTTCCAATATGTCTAAGAGCTTGTCTAGGTTGTGTGTCTTTGTTTTAATGTTTAGTTCTGTACCACAGACTTTGCAGTTATAGAGCAAGATCGGTTTGATTAGTGAATCGAATAGTTTGTTATATATTTGGAGTGGTGGCGGTAAACCAAAGAAGGATTTCTGAAGACTAAATAGGGTTTTCAGTCCTTTGGTTGCAAAGTGAGTTTTCGTTGTGTTCATCCCAGGTAGATATATGCTTTTGTGTTTTGGATTTCTTCCATTCCATTTTGGAATGTAATTTGCCTTTGTTTTCCCTTTTTGATAATCATACATTTTGTTTCTGCTAGGTTAACAATTAAATGCCATTACTGGCAGTAGGTGTGTAACTCATCTAGTGCACTGTGTAGGCCTAGTTGGGTTTCAGATATGAGTACCAGGTCGTCGGCCCATAGTAAATGTGATAATGTTATATCCCTAGCTAGGAAGATATTGGGACTTAAGTTATCACCCTATTTTACTCATTTTGTTGATGGAAAGTTACCAGTGAGTTTGTTGTTAAGTTTTACTGATAATTTAGTTTTGCTATACATAGTTTTTAAAATTAGAGTTTGTTGTTAAGTTTTACTGATAATTTAGTTTTGCTATACATAGTTTTTAAAATTAGACATTTTCCTTTCTGAGTACTTCAAAAGGTAAACGGTAAACCAGGTCGCCAAACAGTGCAAACAATGGCTGGGTGATTGTCACCATTTAACTGTGAAGACACAATTAGCACCGTGTGAGGTTCTCTGACCTGAGGTCAAGCATAAGACCTTATCGGACTGGATTACTCTGTATACCTGCATGTGTTATGTATTCCTGTGGTCTGGAACATAATAAAATAAGTTTCTACTGGGTATTATTGGTGTTAAGTTGTGTAGCAATCTGGACAGTTGTTCTGCATAATCCTTGGTTTTACGGATATGATTTCAGATACATGTGTTATGGTTTATCCGATCCGTTTAACACATCCACTAAAGTCGGAACCAAATTGTTAACAACTACGATAAATTACTCTTCTATTTTATTTCTATTCTTTTATTTACTGTTTGGTTTTTCCACTGTTTGTCCAAATATAAACTGTGTCTGACGGTACATGCTCTTAATTTCTTTTCGCCTGCGGCGATATTAATTGTTTTAGAGGGCCGTGTGCAGTTCCATATGCACTTAAGCCAAGGTGGCCAGTAGTTACGTAATACCTCCGCGAGTGCGGTTTTTACAACCGTGATTTGGCGACTAGGCGTCATTATGTCTGACGATCTGAGAAAAATATACCGCTTGGTCGCTGTGGAAATAGCACTTGTAGGGATTCGGTGCCGCCTTGTACCCCCAGGCGATATTTGTTTTTTTAATAAATAGCTAGGGTTTTAGAAATATCGGGGAGAAACATAGGAAGGCACCAGGGGATCGCTGTCCGTCCGGACTGGTAAATAATTTTATTTCTGCTCTGTGTATAACCTTGATGTGATTGATGTGACTTTAAATATTTTAATACTGTATTATACCAATATTATTTAGACGGTGCTGCCGGTCATCTGACGCAGTAAACTGTAGGCTCGCTGTCTAAATAAATATATAAAGCTTAGCCAGTCATCCTAGAGGACCTAGGTAAACTGTAGGTTATTGTCTTTATTGTGATAGGTACCAGTATTAAGTCTGTATTACAAGGTTTCTGAATGAGTAGTTAAGGGTTAATTAAAAATTAACCAGTTAGGAATGGAGTTGTAATTCCTTTATTAATTAAGTTCTCCTGGAAGCGTTTCTCAATTATCACACGTTACTGAACGAGTAGTAAGGGTTAATTAAAAATTAACCAGTTAGGAATGGAGTTGTAATTCCTTTATTAATTAAGTTCTCCTGGAAGCGTTTCTCAATTATCACACGTGTGGGTGTTGTGTCACGGTGAAGTGATTAGCATATTGTGTAAACTAGACACCTAGAGATTAACTAATTAAGTGATCAGTTCTGGGTTGTTATTATTTGTTGTTGTTAATTAACTACTGCGGCAGTACATTTGTCAGCGTAGGTTAATACAGATTCCAAAGTGTATTGTGTTTTTGTTGTGTTTTCTAGTGACCTAAACGTGCTATAATAATATATACTTTATATAAGATCTTATCTCTGATCATACTTAGACGAGCCAGCGGGTATAACTGCCTGTTACAGAGAGATCTAATAGATATACAGTTAGGAGAGATATTTGGACAATCGTGTTTCATTCAGTTACGGGTATTGTAGGATCCCCGTGACAGGAGTGAAAATTGGGGCGCTCGTCCCGAATCTGAAACGGGACATGCATATTTTAAAAAAGTATTGTTTGTAAATGGGGGCTTTATAAATTATTTTTACAAATAACTAGAAGTAGCAACGTTGTTCACTAGAAAATTAATTAATAATAAGTGCGTCATATCTAAACATGGATAAGAATTTGCTGGATAGGCCTACGCTCAGTGTAGTGGAGATTAAGCGAGCACGTAAGGCCGAATTAGTTGAAATCGCGGGTGAGCGAGAAATTGATTTAACATCAGCTAAAACCTTAGGAGATATAAGGACAATTATTATCCAGGAGGTTTTTGGTGATAGTCCTGTTATGGAAGAAAGTGAGATTGTTCCAGAGATAGAGATAAATGAGTTAAGTGTGGAACAACAATTAGCTTTTATAAAGCTTGAGTACGAAAGAGAAGAACGTGCATTACATAGAGAGAGAGATAGAGAAGATAGAGAGAGAGAGAGAGAGAGAGAGAGAGAGAGAGAGAGAGAGAGAGAAAGAAAGAGAAGAGAGGGATAGAGAGAAAGAAGATAGGGATAGAGAAGATAGAGAGAGGGAGAGCGAAAGAGAGAGAAAGAGAAGATAGACATAGAGATAGAAAGAAGATAGGGATAGAGAAGAGAGAGAGAGAGAGAGAGAAAGAGAAGAGAGGGATAGAGAGAGAAGAGAGGGATAGAGAATTCCAGTTAGAAAAATTAAAAGTGGAACATGAGTTAAAGTTGAATACTGAAGAAGTCAGACGAGAAGCCGGAAATGGGTTTAACATGTCGGAGGCTTATAGATCAGTGCCTGTATTTGATGACCAGGAGGTAGATATGTTCTTTCAACTTTTTGAACGGGCCGCTAAGCAGCTAAATTGGCCGCAGTCTAAGTGGACATTGTTAGCCGTGTCTAAGTTTAAGGGGAAGGCTAGTGTAGCTTATAATTCAATGAGTGATGAGCGAGCAAGTCAGTACGACCTAGTTAAGGCGGCAGTGTTGAGGGCGTATGAATTACGACCTGAGGATTATCGTTTACGGTATAGCGAGTTGAGAAAAACGCAGGGTCAGTCTTATAGTGAGTTTGTGGCTAAGAAGGCAGGGATGTTTGATAAATGGGTGGTGTCTCATCAGGTAGAGTCATATACCGAGTTACGGGAGTTGTTGATCTTACAGGACATTAAAAATGGATTACCAGTTAGCTTACGTATTCATTTAGAGGATCGTGATGTCAAAAAGATAGAGGAGGCAGGCATAGTGGCAGATGACTACGTGTTAATACACAAGGCTCAGGCAGTACAGGGTAGCTCTATACAACAGGGTGATAAGAAGAAATTTCAGCCAGGTTTTTCCCGGGAAAGTAACTATCGGGAGAGTCATCTAGTTGGTCAGCTAGTCAGGCAAGGAATGCACCTGGTGGGCAAAGTAAGGATAAGCCTGCATTATCAGCCAATGCACGAATATTTCGTCCACATTGCAGTTACTGTAAAAAGGATAACCATCTTGTCGGGGACTGTTTTAAAAGGAAACGCGATAATGCGCAAGTGGTCGGTTTAGTGAGGTCAGCTTCGTTAGCGAGAGAGTTAATGGTTAGTCCCATGGCAGAGAAGGTAAACCCGTATGTATCCACTGGTATGGTTTGTGATGTGAAACAAGAATTGAGTCCTAAGGCAATATCAATCTATAGAGATACCGGCTGTAGTCAGTCGCTGATAACGTCAGAGTGTTTAGCTGGTATAGAGAATTCAGATACAGGACGTAGTTTGGCCTTAACCTCGGTTACTGGACAAAAAATGGTTGTCCGGTTACATAACGTTTTCTTGTGTTCGAAGTTTGTGACGGGACCAGTCATTATGGGTGTTGTAAAGGACTTGCCTGTTGAAAACATAGGAGTTTTGTTGGGTAATGATTTGACTAGTCAGTGTTGTCAGCCGAAATGTGACCAATTGTTAATTAAAGACAGCACTTTACTAGTAGGAGAGAGTGAGGTTGATGAGATAGATATCCTGCGTGTGTAATGACTAGGGCTATGGCCAGTAGGGTAACACGAGACCCAGAGGATAATTGTGATTTGTCTGATACGTGTGAGCCATGAAATTGGAGTGGATGAGGTTATCAGTAAAATGGTAGATAAGTCAACTGAGGAATTAAATGTGGTGGAACCTGTTGATCTCCCGCAGAGGGGAATTGAACCAGTTGTGTTTGATAGAGGGGCCTTACCTTGTAATAGACAAGAGTTAGTTCTAGAGCAGGGGGCTGATCCAAATTTGTTGGCAGCTCGCACTACCTTGTTAACTGTGGACAAGGGAGTATTAATGAATAAGAGAGTTAGAGATGGAATGGATAGGAAGCAACTGAGCCATGCTCAGAGCAAAATAAAATCAGTGTTTAATAGGAAGGCTAGGAGTCGGGAATTTAAACCAGGGGATAAGGTGCTGCTGTACCTTCCCATTAAACGGGGTTCATTACAGAACAGGTATTTCGGGCCCTATGTTGTGCACAAACGGGTTAATGAGACAGGGTATGTGATAAACACTCCAGATAGGGTTAGGAAAAGTAGGTATTGTCACATCAATTTGCTAAAAGGTTATTTTGACAGACTGCCGATAGTTCCAGTCATACCGGTCCAAATTGAGAGTCACTCAATTTCCTGTGATGACGTCAAGACTGCAGAGATCAAATTAACCAACAGCCAGATTAAGCAGACTTGAGCCCCCAGCGAGCAAAGTTGACTAAGTTGAAACAAGACAATGTTTCCATTTGTCAGAACCTTCCAACGATTACCAACACCTTAAGCCAGGATGTGCGCTTGGAACCCAACGCTACACCGATTCGACAGCATGCCTATCGAAGAAAACCTGGAAAACGTGCGACACTGAAAAAGAAAGAAACGAAGTTCCAGTGGTCAGGTGAATGCGAGAAGTCATTCAACCGTCTCAAGCAGATGCGCTACTCGTCTCCCGTGATGGCAGCACCAGACTACCGAATGCCGTTCAAGCTAGCTGTGGATGCCAGTGACGTGGGAGCTGGAGCTGTGCTGTTCCAGGAAGACGAAAATGGACTGGACCATCCTGTAAGTTTCTTCTCCAAAAAGTTTGACAAACACCAGGTGAACTATTCCACTATAGAGAAGGAAGCTCTGAAGCATTTTCAGATCTACGTGAAATCGGCAGTGCCTCAAGTGGTGGTCCTTACTGATCATAATCCGCTTACCTTCAATCACAGAATGAAAGCCACCAAACAGAGAGTTTTGAGGTGGAGTCTTCTTCTGCAGGAATTCCCAATTACCTTTGAACATATCAAGGGCACATCCAATGTAATCGCTGATGCCCTGTCCCGAAGTTGAACGTTCTGATAATGTGTTGATGTTCTTGATTTCTGTTTTGTTTATATATATTATATTTGTATACCAGGGACTCAGAGACTCAGTGTGATTACTGGTAGTCACCTTATTATTACATGTGTTATAAATGCCCGGATGCGTCGATTAACGCACTTTTTGTTTTAATGTAGTATATTTCCTTATTCCTAGAGTAGAGGAAATATCCTTTTTGAGGTGGGTATGTGTGACGGTACATGCTCTTAATTTCTTTTCGCCTGTGGCGATATTAATTGTTTTAGAGGGCCGTGTGCAGTTCCATATGCACTTAAGCCCAGGTGGCCAGTAGTTACGTAATACCTCCGCGAGTGCGGTTTGTACAACCGTGATTTGGCGACTAGGCGTCATTAAGTCTGACGATCTGAGAAAAATGTACCGCTTGGTCGCTGTGGAAATAGCACTTGTAGGGATTCGGTGCCGCCTTGTACCCCCAGGCGATATTTGTTTTTTTAATAAATAGCTAGGGTTTTAGAGATATCGGGGAGAAACATAGGAAGGCTCCAGGTGATCGCTGTCCGTCCGGACTGGTAAATAATTTTATTTCTGCTCTGTGTATAACCTTGATGTGATTGATGTGACTTTAAATATTTTAATACTGTATTATACCAATATTATTTAGACGGTGCTGCCTGTCATCTGACGCAGTAAACTGTAGGCTCGCTGTCTAAATAAATATATAAAGCTTAGCCAGTCATCCTAGAGGACCTAGGTAAACTGTAGGTTATTGTCTTTATTGTGATAGGTACCAGTATTAAGTCTGTATTACAAGGTTACTGAATGAGTAGTTAAGGGTTAATTAAAAATTAACCAGTTAGGAATAGAGTTGTAATTCCTTTATTAATTAAGTTCTTCTGGAAGCGTTTCTCAATTATCACACGTTACTGAACGAGTAGTAAGGGTTAATTAAAAATTAACCAGTTAGGAATGGAGTTGTAATTCCTTTATTAATTAAGTTCTCCTGGAAGCGTTTCTCAACTATCGCACGTGTGGGTGTTGTGTCACAGTGAAGTGATTAGCATATTGTGTAAACTAGACACCTAGAGATTAACTAATTAAGTGATCAGTTCTGGGTTGTTATTATTTGTTGTTGTTAATTAACTACTGCAGCAGTACATTTGTCAGTGTAGGTTAATACAGATTCCAAAGTGTATTGTGTTTTTGTTGTGTTTTCTAGTGAACTAAACGTGCTATAATAATATATACTTTATATAAGATCTTATCTCTGATCATACCTAGACGAGCCAGCGGGTATAACTGCCTGTTACAGAGAGATCTAATAGATATACAGTTAGGAGAGATATTTGGTCAATCGTGTTTCATTCAGTTACGGGTATTGTAGGATCCCCGTGACACCGTGAAAAAAACATTACATTGACATGGATTCCACATATTAGACTGAAACCATATTATCTAGGGCAAAACACGTGCAATTTTTCACCGTCTGCCATTTTCCTTCTTTTTTGGGGGGAATACTCTTCAAGAGGGGGAGAATTATGCGACCTAATTAATCTGACGTCATGATGAGTGCGTTATACTTTAGCGCTTGTCGTGACGTTGTTAGATATAGAGGATACTCCCCGCGTGTCTTGTGATATAATTTATCAGCATGAGTTGATAAAAGTATGAAATCTGAGGACTTTTATACGTTTATCAACGAGGGCTGACACATTATATCACAAGACACGAGGGGGTGGGGGTATTCTTTTTATCATCCATTATGATGCTTTTCATTTGCGACAATTGTAAACAATGTCAGTAATGTGAGTTTACTGTCACTGTAATATTTGACAGCGGTAGACTCGTTAACTAGCAGAACCACAGTGGTGTGACGTCACTAATGATGGGTTTAGCGCTGAAACATACACAGTGACGTAACAAAAGAAGCCTTGGAGAATATCGCAGGAGATATCGCAAATTATTGTGTTAGCGATATTTCCTACAAAAACCTTTAATGGATGATCAGAGGCGGATCTAAATTTGCTACATTTATATATTTTATTATATCTTAATTTAAAAAAAAATTACGACCCCCCTCCAAACCTCCCCCAAAGTTCCCTTGGCATTTCGCCTCATGTCATTGTCTCCCCCCCCCTCCCCCCAAAAAGATGATTTTCTGGATCCGCCACTAATAATACGCCATATCGACCCACCCTGCTTGAAGCGTATTCCATAAACAAGCGAAATGGAAGACTGCGAAAAACATGTATTTTGTCATGCAATCTCAGCGAAGTCGATATCAGTGGGATCGTTACAGTCTCGTATGTGTAATTTGAGTCACTGTAATGGGGTTTTCACGATTTCTGTCTGTACAACATTGAGATTCATAGAAACAACCTCTTGCTAAATGCTGGTTGACTTCCATCTAGATCACAACCTTAGGTACTCCCGAAGATTAAAGTCATTTGATTGATCTTTTCCTTGCACGGATGGTATGCCCGGCCCGTTGGCGGGAAAATCATGCTTGGGTGTTTAAAAAATGTGTTTTGTTTAACGACACCACTAGAACCGATTGATTATTAATCATCCGATATTGGACGTCAAACATTTGGTAATTTTTGACATATAGTCTTAGAAAGGAAACCCGATACATGTTTCCGTTAATGGCAAGGGATCTTTTTTTGTATGCACCATCTCACTGACAGAATAGCACATACAACGGCCTTTGGTATGCCAGTCGTGGTGCACTGGCTGGAACGAGAAATAGCCCAATGGGTCCACCGACGAGGATCGAATGCTTGGGTGTTGACTGTGCTATATTATAAACCAATAGTTATATAATTATCAGAAACATTAATAAAAGTCGGTTATTTAGAAAATCCATTAATTGTTGTGTTATATTGTATACACTGTTTTTGAATGGATGAATGAATGAATGTTTAACGACACCCCAGCACAAAAATACACATCGTCTATTGGGTGTCACAAATTTTAAGTATATGAAAATATTATTTATATAATTATGTAAAACCACAGTGTAAGAAGTTGTGGGGAAAGGTATAATGCAATACATAAATCAAGGTATATATTAAAACTTTGTATAGAAATCAGAGTGTTTTAAAAACTTTAAAATTAATTCTAGGTGGAATTTAAAAGATTCCAAAACATTTCTGGTGCCAAATATATCATTTCTCGTCGGTTTGAGATGATCAAAATTTGGCTAACAGTCAGTGTACACTGACAATGTCCACACTGAGGAGGAGGGTCCTTGTTGAAAATAAATGAATGCGTCAAATACATATGGCTGATATGGGAACGGCACAAGACTATTTCATCCTTCCTGCGCCGCCCCTAGCATGACTGCCACTCTTCCAGGACTGGCTTCGGAGAGTGAGGCTTGTTCGCGACCGCACCTTTCCAATCATCTTGACAAGTCGAAAAGATATATTGGTTAATGTTATATTTAAAATCACTAGGGAACACCACGGGGCAAGTTCAAAGCAGACTTGGCAGTAAAATCTGCCTTTTCGTTACTCTTATGGCAACATGACTGGGTACCCAACAAAATATAACATCTTTATTGGCAATTGATAAAAAGACACACATTCGTATTACCATCCCAAGTCAGGGACGCCACAATGCCATGTACTGAAGAGCTTGGAGACACGAAAATGAGTCCGTGGAAATAATGTATTTGGATGTACATGCATTCTTAATCTGTTCCAGGGCTTTAATGGTTGCCCAGGTTTTACCAGTAAAGCTTGATGCTGTATGGGACAGTCTCATGGAAAATATTTTTGTCTGATGGAAAAACTGTAGCAGAAGCCACAAAATTCCCATCCCGTGATCCGTCTGTGTAAACAGGGATGTATTCATGATACTTCTCTTGGATTTCCATGAAATGCTTATAAATAACTGCATCTGTGCGATCTTTCTTTAGATGCACAAGATCGAATACAAGTGTCGGTGGTTTGATATACCACGTGATAAAATAAAATAAGAAGGCATTTCCAAAATGTCTGTTAAATCAATGTTAGAAACTGATAAAAACTGCTTAATGCGAATACCGAATGTTCGTATGGCATTCAGCTTCGCATCATATATTTGTTATCAAACACCCCATTATGTGCAGGATGTTTTGGCATTGATTTAATCTCTGTAGCATACTGCAGAGAAAGCTTTGCACGTCTAGCACCCAAACTAGGTCCGTGTGCATCGACGTACAAGCTCTCCACAGGAGATGTTTTGAAAGCACCAAGACAAAGCCTACGTCCTTGGGTTTATATAGGATCTAGCATTTGCAAGTAAGACTTTTGCGCTGACCCATACACAATGCACCCATAATCAGTTTAGACCTAACTAACGATCTATAAATTCGGAAATCTGAAAATCATCGACATATAGCGAGCTGTCAACACCTGGTTTTAAACATTCGATGATGTTCATTTTCACAGAGAATAAAGTTACTGACAGGATGCTACTTTCCATTTATTGGGAGTGAGCAGGGCCCCTCCCCCTGAGAATATCACTTTTTTTACTCCAGAAAATAGCATACACATTTCAGGGTTTAATTTGTATAGGCTTTCATTTGTTTATAAAAAGTTGTGACCCCCACACCTAGGAGTCTGATCAAGGTATGGCCCTGGTGAGACTTGGATAACGTAGATCCCACTTGTACCTTGTAAAACCTATTCTTTAAGAAATTTGAGATAAAGTCGGGCATACGGCCTCGTAGGCCCATGTCATGGAGGTCTTTCAAAATCCCATACTTCAACGTGGTATCATAAGCTTTCTTGAAGTAATTGTTATGGATGAAAGCATCCCTATAAAACGTTTCAAATCTAACCCACATTGCACATTAGTAAGCAATTTGTGCGTCTCAAGCTACCAGACAAGTCTACGGTTGATAATTCTTTCCATAGTTTTACAAATGCAACTTGTCAAAGCAATAGGGCGATAACTGGTAGGATTTGTTGGATCCTTACCAGGCTTAGGAATAGGAATGACAGTGGCTTTTCTCCAATCAGAAGGAAAGTAACCAGAAATCCAGATTTTTTAAAAGATATTTAACAGAACCATTAAGGGTTATTCAGGTAAGTGGTTTAAGAGTTGATAATGTATTTCATCTGGTCCTACTGAAGTATCATGGGCTCTACGTAGAGCGTCCTGCAACTCCTCCAAAGAGAAGTGCCTGTTGTATACTTCAGTATTTTCGGATGAAAAGTTAATAGGTTGTTTTTCAGCTTTATTTCTTACAGATGTAAAAGCATCTGTACTGAAAGAAGAGTAGTTATAACAGAAATTGTCTACCAATGCATTGGCAATGTCACAATGAGATGTCACATTGGTGTCATTGACAGACAAATGGCGAACTGCATTATTGGATTCTTTTCACTTAATTTTCTATTGCGGACAGATTTCATGGATGTTTGAGAACTCAACTTGCAGACATAATTTCTTCAAGAAGATTTTTTATTCTGTCCGTTAACCCTGGTAGGTTCGCATTTGAACATGTCGAGGGTCATGCTTCGATTTTTGATGGGGGGGGGAGCCTCAGTGGATCCATTCAGCTAATTGTTTTTTCTCGTTCCAACCAGTGCACCACAACTGGACAAAGGCCGTAGTATGTGCTTTCCTGTCTGTGGGAAAGTGCATATAAAAGATCACTTGCTGCATTAGGAAAAGTGTTGTGGGTTTCCTTTGATGACTACGAGTCATAATTATCAAATGTTTGACATCCAATAGCCAATGATTAATTAATCAATGTGCTCTACTGGTGTCGTTAAACAAAACGAACACACAATCGTTCTTTGATTGCATATTTGCAAGTTTTATTAAACCATGGTTTACACAATTATATATATATATATATGATGTAAATAATCATATTCATATCTTACCTTTGTTTGACACCCACTGTGTATTTTTGTGCTGGGGTGTCGGTAAGCATTAATTTGTTCAATCATTACTAGATAAAAAGTCAAGCAAAATGTTATCTAAATACATTGCATTTTACCCCCTTCTACAAAAACAAAAGGAAATTTAATAGAAATGTTCTATAAAGATGGACAGCAAGACATGGAACTGGCCATATCTTGGATACTACATCATTTAGGGCCAGGTTTTATGGGTTACGAAACTATTTATAACAGCCTTTGGCTACTGGAATATTGCATCACTATTCATACCCAAGATGGTCACGAAACCAGCCCTCGAAATTCGCGGCCACAATTGGCAATGACGCTGCAAAAGCTATTGCAAAATTGATTTGCGACAGCATTGAAATGCCGTCGCAAATCTGAGAGTGGTGAAAAATCTGTTTATCCGATTATAGATCGCAGAAAAAAACATTTATAATCGGGTGTGGCCCAATTGTTTCGATTTAATATAAATCGGCTTATTTCGGTATAGAAGCTTACAAAAGTGGTCTCGCAAGAACGACACTAATGCCTAAGTCACATTTGCTCTACGGCTAGGATACGGCGGCCGTACGCCCCCGAAATCGAGAGATACCTGCGGCGGCCGCAGAGGATCTGCGGTGGCCTTAGGGTCGCCCTAGGGCGTATCCCTATATTTTACAGGCCGTAGGGGTCGCCGTGGGATTATAGCGCGGAGTTATAACCTTTTTTCATTTCTAGGTTCGCCGTAGCAATTCGACACGCCGTAGCCATGTCGTACAGTGGTTCACGGCGACCATACGTCGGGCGTACGGTGGCCTTGCGTTTGCCGTGCGGCTGCACTAGGGTCTTGTGAATTACAATTGACCTTTGCGGACCCCCAAAAATTGCGATTTCATTATTTTATTTCATTTTATTATGATTTCACTTTTCATGCAACTCCGACAGATGCGCGATAATTCTAACAAGTTAATTTTACGTCACACCGCTGTATCACAAAAGTATGCCCCCCCCCCCCCCCCCTACGGCCGCCGCAGGGACGCCCTAAGGCGACCGTGCGTCATCACTTCAAAGGCCGTACGGAAGCCGCAGGTTTTCTGTTACCACAAATTCAAAATACGCCGTGCGGCTACCCTAACATATGTGACTGCTACAGGATGTGACCGTGGGAATGCTGCGGCGGCCCTATAATTGCTATTGGCCGTAGATATTTTAGACCCCACGGCCGCCGCGGCAAATGTGATTTGGGCATTAGGAAACGGTTCTTCAAGATCAGCAGACTAAAAATGTGTATTTCGAATTTCGATATGTTTTGTATTCGCCGGTACCGACATAGGGTATGGGTGTTAAGAAAACAACAGTTTACGAGTGGAAACTAGACTGTATTGGTTATGAAAGTGGCGAGAAAGAAGTGAGTGTATTGCGACAAGTCGCGTTATCGATGGTCTCGGATTCACGGAACAGTCATTGCCCAGGTGGAAAAATAGGCGACAGGAACTATTGTGATAAAGAAATGCAATGCCGTTGATCACATTACGAAATCAAACATTCATAAAGATGTAATTCTCCGAGCAATCAAAACACATACATGCGTCAATTTCCGAGCACAAAAATACACATCGGTTATTGGGTGTCAAAAAGGTAAGTACATGGAAATATTAGTAAATACAATTATGTAAAACCACAGTGTAAAACGCTGGGGGGGGGGTATAATAAAATGCAAGTATATTTTAAAACTGTACAGAAATCAGTATTTTAAAAAATTTAACATTAATTCTGGGTGGAATTTAAAAGATTCCAAAACATTTCTGTTGCCAAATATATCATTTCTCGTCGGCTTAAGCTGCTTACGCTCCGCCAACACTGACGAGGTTCACACTGAGGAGCAGGGTCCTTCTTTAAAATAAATAAATCCGTCAAATATGTATGGCCGATGCGGGCAGGGAACAAAACTACTTCATTCTTCCTGCACCGCGTATAGCAGGACTGCCTTGACAAAGTAAAGCTTGTTGGCGACCGCACCGTCCCAATCATTTTGCCAAGTCGAAAAGATATATTGGTTAATGCAGTGTTTCTGCCAGAAATAATGTTTTGGGTATGACACTATGGAATTGAATGCAACCACGGTCAACAGGGGGTATGGGGGTCCTCTCCCAAAAAGAAAATGGCTTAAGTTTAGGGTTAGGGTTAAGAAAATCATACAGTAATGATAATTCATTTTGTAAAAAAAAGTTAACATTAAAAAATAAAATGTGCAAAATAATTTGGGTATGGCGCCACACCCGTTTTACCTTCTGGCAGAAACCCTGCTCTTAGTCTTAGGCAATAAATGTGCGAAGCAGACGAGACTTTGATAATGACAGCCGTGTGAAACTTATTTATTTAGGTTTGTTTAATATTACACACCATTTAATATAGTGCGCACAGTGGAAAATAGCGGTCGTGTATTCATTTCTCTGTGCATAAAAGTATTTTAAATGTCATGGGAGGAACCAGGACATATTTTGGGTTGCAGTTAATATGAACACGTTTGTGTATATATCACTGTGTACGAACGGAAGAGTATACTAAATCATTAGCTGCGGTTTTCTGTAGCGCTAGCGGCATTAAAGGGACATTCCCGAGTTTGCTGCATTGTTAAATGTTTTCGACTAATAAAATATTTCTACGATTACACTTTCATATTAAATATTTTCTTGTTTAGAATATCAGTGTCTGTATATTCAATGTGTTTCTGGTCGTCTTAATATTTGTAAGAAGCCCAAACTGGATTTTGTCTTCAAATAACTTTGTACGTACCAAAAAAAATATTTTTGGAAATAAAATGAAATTTAACATAGTACAAATATTAGAACGATCAGAAACAAGTTTAATATACAGCCACTAATATTGTATGCAGAAAAATATATTTGATATGTAATTACAGTCGTCGAAAAGTCTCTGTTAGTCGATAACATCTTAAAAATTGCCGCAAACTCAGGAATGTCCCTTCAATACAGATTATTATATGAGCTTTGAGACCCGTCGGAGCATTTGTTAAACGTGGGCTGGGCTAATGATTAGGGTCGTTGTTAAGTATAACACAAGGTGTGTAGATGGGAGGGGGGGGGGGGGGGGGGGGGGGGTCTCGGGCATGCTCCCTCATGGAAATTTTAAAAACTGGATGGCTTTGAATGCCTTTTCTTGGCATCTTTTTTAAACAATAATTTTAAAACTATTTCAAGCATTATCCGCCACCGAATGTTTACTAGTCTTTTCCTCATTTGTACACTTTGTTTTTTAGAAGGTATTTTGATGTCAGGGTTCAATCGTATGCAGATTTCTTAAAAACAAGTCAAACGGAAATAGATCGGTTTATGGGGTAGCCCAGTTCACGGTTTTTCATGATATATACATAGCAATGAAACTAACAGTAATATCCGGTGAAATGTCATATTTTCTGTATTTTAGCTATAGTGAAAATATAGAAATCGTATTTACTTTTTTGTAAAAGTTCATGATTAAATGATCTCCCTTTGTCTCGTTTCATTGTATTTAAATTTGATACCGGCTTCGGTGGCGCAGTAGTTAAGCCATCGGACTATAGGCTGGTAGGTACAGGGTTCGCAACCCGGCAGCCACTACACCCTCTTCTCTCCCACTAACCACAAACCAACTAATCTCTAACCCATTGTCCTGGACAGAGTCCAGATAGCTAAGGTGTGTGTCCCAGGACAGCGTGCTTGAACCTTAAATGGATATAAGCATCAAAATAAGTTGAAATGAAATGAAACCGGCCTCGGGTGGTATCGTGGTTAAGCCATCGGACATAAGGCTTGGCAAGTACTGGGTTCGTAGCCCGGTACCAGCTCCCACCCGAGTCAACAGTTATGGGAATTCTTTATTTTCAGCAAGATATATATCCAAATTTGCGGCACCATATAATGTCAAGATATTAAATTTACACACTAAAAGTTAATGTCAGATGAAATTTTATTTTTGTTTAAATGTTATTTTTGTCATGTCCAAAGTAGTGTGCTCCTTCAAGCTGAGTTGTAGTACTTACTGTATTGAGCCTGTGGACGGGTCTGTAGTTATGATTAGTCCATTACCGGTGTCTCATATAATTTGCACTCCCCTGGATTTACACTTCCCAGTCAACATTATACGTAGAATAAGCACTCCCCAGTGCATATTATACGTGTAATATACACTCCCCCCAGTATATATTGTATGTATAATATGCACTCCCCCATTACACGTTGGCTATAATAACTTTTTAAGCACTCACATAATTATAGTTTTTTGTGTTTTTGATGTCTGTTTAGCCAGTGCACTTTGTAAAAGTTGGTGTAAATCTTAGTGGCCAATCTAAACGAGGGTGTTGTTGTATATGAATCAAGGGCGGACCCAAAGAGGCCATATCCTTTCTGGATCCGCCCTTGCAAATTTGCAGAATAATAATTCATCTTGTGTGGTGATCGGATGGATCCCAGAATCTCTTCACCCATCCCTTGCTTTCGATTAATATGACAGGAATTATGTGGAGATAACATTGCAAAGCTTGGTCTTATTGTATAACCAAAAAATCATTACTTTAAACCCACCCCATCCCAGTATGCTTAAAGATCCGACATGGACAACCATTGTTTCTTTAAATACATTTATATTTTTGTTTTAACTAAAGGAAGTTAGATGGACGGTCTGAAAGACAAAGTAAGAATAGCAAATTGTAGACGACCTTGTGAACGATTTTCCTTTAAAAATGGAAAATGATTGTACTTAACAAAACAGAAGTATGATGATCAAATAAAGGTTAGTAACATATGTGGATATCAGCGTATAAAACAATAATATACATATGGATTATTATACATATAACCTACCCTCAACATTCATTATTATACACATAATGTGCGCTTCTCGTTCATTATTATGCATATAATCTGCACTCCTCATTCATTATTATACATAACATATAAACTCCCCCATTCACTATTGCACATATAATCTGCAGACCTCCCCCTCCCCCTATTTATTATTATACGCATAATCTACACACACCCCATTCCTTATTATAAGCATACTTAACACTCCCCATTCATTGTTATACATATAATCTACACTCCCAATTCACTATTATACATATAATCTACACTCCCTATTCTTTATTATATATATAATCTACACTCCCCATGTATTACTATACATATAATGTGCACTCCCCATTGTTTATTATACTTATAATCTACACCCCACATTCATTGTTATACAAATTACTCTGCCCTCCCAGTTCATTATTATTCATACTTATAATCTACACCCCACATTCATTGTTATACAAATACTATGCCCTCCCAGTTCATTATTATTCATATAATTTAGACAACACATTCCGTTTTGTATGTGTAGTAATGAATGTGTAGTGTAGATCATATATATACATGTAATCATAATTGTGGAATGCAGAATACATTTATATTAATGAATGCAGAGTATTGGTTGTTTGTATAATAAAGAAGTGTGTAAATCATGTATATAATAAAGCATCTGGAGTGTATATTATATGTATTGTATTATAATTATGTACATGTATACCAATGGATGTGGAGTTCATATTGTAGCAATGAATTGTAATGAATGTGGCGTAGCAAGGGATATTTTAAATTCATCATCCCATATACAGGATAGCACACACAACGGCCTTTGATGTACCAATCGTGGTGCACTGGCTGGAGCGAAAAATAGCCCAATGGGCCCACCGACGGGGGTCAATCCCAGACCGACCGCGCATCAAGCAAACGGACCGACAGAAGGACGGAGATGAAACCTATAGCCCACTTCGGTTGGACCAATAGGGGACTAATAATGAATGTGGATTGTATTCATTAAATTATTATCAACCCAAAGTTCTTGTAAGAGACAACTGATGCATTCAGTATTCAACATAGTAGTGGAGAGTGCATATTATATTTAATGTAATTATAACGAGGGGAGTGCAAATAATTCAAGGGGAGTGCGTATTATACGTATAATAGTAACTGGAGGAGTGCAAATTGTACGTATAATAATGACTGGGGAGTGCATATTCTTGGGGAGTGCAAATTAAATGCGACACCAGTCTAACCGGAGGGGACTATAGGTTTCATCTCTATCCCTCTGTCTGTTTTGTCTGTCTGTCTGTTCGTCTGTCTTGCATATGGTTTTCCGTGTTTTTCTCTCAATGCCTTGGGGTATTTCAAATAACTCAGTAATGTGACTGTTACATAAAATGCATGTTATTTTGAATAGAACAAAAAATATAGGTACAAACTGAACACCACATAAACGTTTTAAAGTGTGTTCTCAGTAATACCACTTTTTTTATTAACACATTCGTTTTCCCAGTATGAGAATGCTTAATGTTGCTATGTGCTGTTTCAGTCCTACTTTTTTCTTCTATTTTCTTACTTTTGTCCTACTTTTTCTACATAGTCATTCCTACTTTTGCCTATGGGTGTGCTGGACAGCCTGTGACTGCCAACCAATTTCTCACGCAGAGCGCCTAACTACTAATCACTGTTCGGTTTCTGGCAACAGGTTGGCAGTCCGTAACTGCTATATGTTAACTAGGGGTCGATTATATGCCGCATACCAAAACTCAAAACCATAACCCGTTCAATGCCCAAATTGTTTTAATTTTTTTTTTTTTTGGGGGGGGGGGTGTAGGGGGGATGAATTCTGGGAACGAACGAGCATGGAAGGCGTAAGAACATTAGGAGTTTGGGGCCCTGCCCCAGGAAATTGTGAAATCTAGAGGCTCTGAAATACCACTTTGCAGCCATTTCATGGAGATTACATACTTAAAACGTCAATATTAATAACCAGTAAATTGTCATGTTAAACTTGAGGGGTGGCAACTATCCCCCTTTCCACAGAAATGCGCACACCAGCACCCTCTAACTGGATCTGCACCTGACAGAGAATCAAACTAGCGCAAAACTATGTAGAGTAATAACCCACTGTCCGTCACCGGCTAGACTGATGATACAAACAATAGTACATTAAAATATTTGTGGACTAAAATATGAGCCAATTTCAAAATGTAATGTCACGTCTTAACTTGGATGTTTTAATAAACTTTTAAAACAAAATAGTAATAAATAAACTTATTGGGATATATGTTTATTTTGGAGTGGGATATGGGTATTAGCACCTTTTGAGTGGTAGAAATATTTATAACATATGCCTTTAAGTGACTGTATCTTAAAGCTGCAATCTCGGGGTTTATATGTATTATTTTATCATTTAAATTGGGACCTTAATTTTCGTCTACATTGGAAGTATCTATGTTTTGTTATAAAATATACAAGGGGGAAAAAGGAGTACATTTAGCATAATTTTAAGGGGATTCCTAATTTAGGTGTTTGCACAATTTGTTTCAGGCTTTGAATAAAGTACAGCATTGTAATGCAATATAATATTATGTAGCTACTGGTCAACATGAATGAAAATATTTAGGGTTTACAGCAGCCATGTGACCCGTAACGTTCTACAAGACCCCTTCCTTTGAATCCGCACCCGGTGTGTGTGTGTGTGTTTGCGCGCGTGTATGCGTGTGTGTTCATACTAATGAGATAAATTATAATAAAAAATTTAGACAATTTTAACAATAACCATTTTTGTTACATGTCCAAATATGTTTGCTAAAATTAATCAAATATAAATATAAAACACATAATAGGGGACCAGCCAACAGACCGGAAAGAAAATAGTGATGGCATTTACGTGTTAAAAGCAGTCTTCCGTGTTCATATCATTCTATTAGTGTTAATGAACATGTTCAAGGTGGATGACAATTAATTTTTTTAATATTAAGGTCATTTGAAGGTCACAGAGATCAATAAGGTCATTTTACACACATAGCGAAAAGTAAATAAAAAATGCACAATGTTAAAAACCATTTTCTTAATTATTTTTTCCACTTGAATGAATACAAATGGTTCATAAATACTTACAACATATTGTTCTAAGGAAAATTATTTTAAATTTCTGATTGCAAGATTGGTGATTTTAGTTTTTATACATTAATCTGTTTTACATTAAAGGGAAATTCCTGAGTTTTATGTAATTTTTAAGATGTTATCGACTAACAGAGACTTTTTAACGATTGTAATTACATATCAAATATATTTTTTCTGCATAACATATTAGTGGCTGCATATTAAAACGTGTTTCTGATTGTTCTAATATTTGTACTAGGTTATATTTCATTTTATTTCCTAAAATATTGTGTGTTTTTTCGTACATACGAAATTATTTGAAAACAAAATCCAGTTTGGGCTCCTTACAAATATTAAGACGACCAAAAACACATTGAATATACAGACACTGATATTCTAAACAACAAAATATATTTAATATGTAAGTTTAATAGTAGAAATATTTTATTAGTCGGAAATATATTACAATGCAGTAAACTCAGGAATGTCCCTTTAATCAATAATTTGATAGCTTGTACCATCTCAAAACATGGGGTTACCTTCCAAAGGTCGCTGAGCACGATTTCATGCTGGAAAATCATTTTGGAAAATTCAACATGGCTGAAATCCATCCAAGATGGCGGCATAAACATTCAATAAGGCTGACAAATAATCATATTTGAAACAACATATAGCTTATGTTTTCATCGTCCTAAGTACTTTTCTGGGCTCAAAAGTACATTTTGACATTTCCCTAACCTGTAATCCATTATGGTTGGCGAGTATCACAGGATTGTCTTCAGCAATGAACTGAGAGACTCATGAACTACTGCACATGTAAACAATTATTCATTTCTTTGCACTAGTAGAGCACGTTTTACGCTAGTAAAGTGTTCAACACTTCATTGAACCCAATGCAGAGTAATAGTGGCAGATGGAGGGTTACGAACTTAGGACCATGCAGGGGCGGATGTAGACTGTTCATATGAAGAGACAGTGGTGTAGCGAGGGGGATTCTGACAAACCATCACCGGCAGGAGCGACTGGAATAGGCCACAAGCTAGCCAACAATGGCGCCATCAGCAGTGGATAGATAACCACCTTCTTCTCAAATGAAAGTTGGTAATGAGTTCCCACTGCAGACTGCAGGGTAAGAGTCTGGCGAAGAATTTACAAATGTTACACAGACTCGTGTATGACGGAATAAGACAAATACTGGTTGGGGAGAAATCGGGATCAACTTCAAAGATGGACCTGTGATCTTTCAGAATAAAGGAAGGAAATGTTTTTATTTAACGATGCACTCAACACATTTTATTTACGGTTATATGGTGTCAGACATATTGTTATGGACCACACAGATATTGAGAAAGTAAACCCTCTGTCGCCACATCATGGGCTACTCTTGCAGCAAGGGATCGTTTATATGCACCATTCCACAGACAGGGTAGTACATACATCGAACGAACGCTTTACCACTGGGTTACGTCCCGTCTCTGGTCTGGCGAAGAATTTACAAATGTTATTCAGACTCGTGTATGATGGAGTAAGACAAATAGGATGGGCAAAGCATCATGTTTTGGGGAGGAATCGGGATCAGCTTCAAAAATGGACCTGTGATCCTTCAGAATATTGCCTCAGACAGAGATTATAGTGTCATTGCTCTCCGAATATATCGGGCAAGTCTTTAGACCTCACTTTGTTTCTTATTTTGCCAGTCACTAGAATAACATATTCGAGATGAACAACGCCCGCGTCCACACTGCCAAAGCCACCAGGCACATTCTCCAGCAGCAAAGTGTCGGTAACTCCAATAACTTGTCAGTAACTTGTGGGACGAGGTCCTAAGAAGGCTCAATGAAGTCCACCCAAAGCAGAGAACTGAAGCAGATCTACTTGCAGCTTTCCTCATGATATGGACCCAGATTCCAATGGCCTTTATGATTAGCAACCACCTTATTCATTCCAAATACAGGAGATACATGTGTGTCCGTGAATACCGCTCATGTGGGTCACACGAGGTATTGACTTGCAACGTCACAACTGTCACTTATAATGGTTTTATCCTCCTAGTCCGTGTAAAGAAATATTCCCCAGGCATGCAGATGATGTGTGCAAATCAAATGCACTCTCTCACATTTTTCAAATCATATATTCAAACATTTTAACATGAATATTTTGTAACCTTACGTGTGACGTTACTTCTGTGGATCAGAGCATATTATAAGCGTACGAGACTGGGGGCAGTGGAGCAACTGCGCCTGCCAGTGCTGGAGGAAATCTTCAAATTCGGGCAAAAACGATAGATATTCAGGCAAAATGAGATGACCTAAAACCATTTCAGCATATTTTCCATCATTCTAACAACAATATTATTTGTATTAAAAGTAAAATTACGTAGTGATTCGTTTCATACTATATATAGCTGTTTGCCAGTAAAGCTGATGGGAATAAAATTTGTTATCTAGATTCGGGCATTTTCGTTTAATTCAAGCAAAAATCAGTGTCCATATGACCATATGTTTGACGTCCAGTAGCCGATGACAAGAAAACAAATCAATGTGCTCTAGTGGCGTCGTTAAATAAAACAAACTTTACTTTTTTTTATTATTATTAATGCAAGTGTTTGAAAATTCTGCCGTCCCATCCAGCCTTTGCCGGTCAAAATCATCTTGGACCGGTGGATATTTGTGCCTATATGCGTGACATACTATGCACGTTTGAGATAATATATGTATATATGTATATCGAAATATTTGTAAAATTGATTTCAGTACAAATTTAAAATATTACAAACCCAAACGTGAGATTAGACCTATGTTGGTAGAATTTTTTTGTCGGAGACAAAATGTATATTTTGTTTTTGTCCTACTCTATATAAATAAAGATAAAAATCGGTCTGGTTCCCCGCCCACGAGGCTGTACTCCACTCCACGAAAACCCCACCCCCTCACCCACTCCAGATGTTCCTACGGGTCTGGTTGTGTTATCAACAACAAAAACAAAAACAAACATGGCAATAAACCTAAGGCCTTATATAATGTCTTTATTTGGTTCAGCAAGTTGTGATTCAGGCCGGCAGAATGTTCGGCAGGAATATCAGCCAATTTTAGACCCTGAATACGCGTGAAATCGAAAGTGGCGGTACATGTATTTTTATTTCCAGGTTTTTGCGGTTCTCGCTAATCTAGGCAATTTTAATTGAGTATGTCTCATTATTGACATTAATTACTGAACAAATATTGTATTTTTGTGTATGTTTAAAACATTATTTAAACATTTATCAGCATTAAAACAGATTTTGTTTGGTTTACATCTAGTTCCTTTTCGGTAACGATCTCTCATCTATTTTCGGAAATGGTTTTGCGCATGTGTATTGTAGTTAAGCCATCGGACTACAGGCTGGTAGGTACTGGGTTCGGATCCCAGTCGAGGCATGGGATTTTTAATCCAGATACCGACTCCAAACCCTGGGTGAGTGCTCCGCAAGGCTTAATGGGTTCAACAAAGGCCATGGTTTGTGCTATCCTGCCTGTGGGAAGCGCAAATAAAAGATCCCTTGCTGCCTGCCGAAAAAAGAGTAGCCTATGTGGCGACAGCGGGTTTCCTCTTAAAAACAGTGTCAAAATGACCATATGTTTGACGTCCAATAGCCGATGATAAGATAAAAAATCAATGTGCTCTAGTGGCGTCGTTAAATAAAACAAACTTTACTTTACTTTTAGCGTATTATAGACAAAGGTTTTTACGCCGGCTTTATACATTTCTGTTCAGGTGTACTTTTTAAATGCCCTATAACTTTTATTTAAAACATTTACGCGAATGTCATCCACCTCTATGTTGAAGAGTAAGCTTCGTAGAATTTATTTAGCCTGGAAGACTGCTTTAATCATTCAAATGCTATCGGGGTGTTTTTTTCTGCATGACTTTCGTGTTTGGCTGGTCCATAATAATAATTAACATTCTCGTGCAATGAACATCATCCATAAAGATGAACGAAGTAGGCTATGAAGGCAATTTAGTTACGTCTTTAAGACCTGACTTTCTTCTCTTTTTTTAATCTGTAGCTAAATATTATACATGAACCATTACAGATTTCAGTACACCATATCCACACTAGCTGTTATTTTGAAAGTCAGTTTGTTATCAACACCTGAAACAATAGTTGAAATCACACATCCCTGGTCTATAATAATTAATTTCATGACCTTAGAACGATATTTGAAGTGGGGGACACATACTGAGAGGGGAGGGAGAACACGCTATATATTATTCATCTTTCTTACACATCCGTTGGTGAGAACAATTCAACATCATTCGTTATTTTGGATGACACATACCGTACTTGTTTACACATACATGTACGTGTGTTAACAATTTCAAGACATACGACTGGCTGTTCCTAGGTGATGTCCAGGCCACCAATACCATACATCCAATGAAAAAACAGTACAATAGAAATTGATTACACTGTGACGTATAGTTAACCTAACAATCATTTGTCTGTGACGTGTAAGTGCAAGGGCTGCAAATAATTTTTAGTATAAAAAATATATATATAATTCGATTAAAACCTGGTTTTTGATGATATTTAAGAAACGGAATAATACATTCGTGTCCGTTAGATACCATTTATCTTAGAACTCGTTTAAAAACTTATCAAACTCGCTTTCGCTCGTTGAATTATTCTCTATTTATACAGAGTAGGACCAAAACACACGGCTATTTTGTGTCAAAGTTGAAGGTTACTGAAATATTTACAGAGTAAAAGAAGCTGCGGCTCTTATGTGTGACATTGATTATTTGCAAATACTTATCACCCTTTCATTTAGTATACATTTGTTACACAATATAAACTAGACGGTGCCACAAACATGAAACTGCGATTTTCAGCAGTAATTAACTACATGTATGGTTGCTTATTAACTAGGGGTTGTCGGGAAATTCTACAACATTGTAAAATCAGTCTATGACAAAACTGAAGTTGCAATTAGGTTCGAAAATAGCATTACAGATACACTGTAGGGGCAAAATGAGGTGATACACTCAGCCCTACCATGTTTAAGGTTTTCGTAGATGATTTAAATTTTCAATCAACTGTGTGTGCCCCAGTTACACTACAAAAAGAATACCTATCCCATCTGTCATGGGCTGCAGATGACCTCATGTTTATATCTAAAACCCCACAAGGCCTACAGGAATGTCTTAATAGTCTTGATGACTTCTGTAAGTTATGGCATCTAATTATAAACCCATCAAAATCAAATTATATGATCATACAAAAAGGAAAAAAAGCCATACAACTACTAAATTCTACCTAGATAACAAATGCATACACTTATATGGATTGCACTATAAACTCAACTGGAAACTTTACTAAAACAAAAACTGTGCTTAGTAATAAGGGACCAAAAGCTCTCTTCAGATTGCATCAATCTTTCTCGGGTATAATTCCACCCCACATATATATAATCACCTGCTTGATACACTAATTAAAACTATTCTACTTTATATGTCGGAAGTATGGGGCACGGAACTGCGTGGGAAACTAAAGAAACACAACCAGTACAAATTCTTTGACATATTAGATTCTTAACAAATACGACTTGGTTGTTCAACACAAATTTTGATAACAGTGTTATTTAATAAACCACCACTTGTCCCTTCAATGGCTACAAAATTGGCACATTTATTTCTATATAACACCATCACCACAAGTAAGTGCTATCTAATAAACCACCACCTCCATTCCACCTACAAATGCATTCACTGGCACATTCATTTTTATATAATACTATCCCGTTTTAAACATTACAAATCTATGCGTCGTTTTTACCAGCAGCTAATATATTGGCACACACGCCCTGACATTGTCCACATGCAGGCTAACAGTCGATATCTGCCTTATGCAGAAGCATCTTGGTGGTAAACTCTGCAGTTGTGGCTGCTGCAGATGTTGGAGGTAGTATCTGTGGCTGAACGTTCTATATTGTTGTTAACATGGACCTTTTGGATAAATACAGGAAGACAATAAAACTAGTTAAACAGTAAAGCTATTCAGAACAGATACACACATGTATCACCATTTAAAACGTGATCAATACATGGGTGATGGGCCATAAACAAATACGACTTGGTTGTTCAACACAGATTTTGAAAACAGTGTTATTTAATAAACCACCACCTGTCCCTTCAATGGCTACAAAATTGGCACATTCATTTTTATATAATACCATCACGTTTTAAACATTACTAGTCTACGCGTATTTTTTACAAACAGCTAACATATTGGCACACACGCCCCGACATTGTCCACATGCAGGCGAACAGTCGATATCTGCCTTATGACAGGAGCATCTTGGTGGTAAATTCTGAAGTTGTGGTACCGGGCTGCTGCAGATGTTAGAGGTAGTATCTGTGGCTGAACATTCTGTGGTGAGTTAGGCTTCCAAATCCTGTAGATTGATTATATTAAGCAGGCATGATAAATGAACAGCTACCAAAACTATTTCAGTATGACCTGTCAAGCTACCCTCCTGCTTTATTTGACAACAGTTCAGCATGCATCGACTTCCAAGACAGTGCTTGTGGGTAATGACTCTGACCTGTTGATTCGCCATGAAATGCACTTCAGCCCCGTAGCCAAAGCAGGGATATACAAGTTACCACGATGCTGGAAAGAAAAGTTCACACTGCAGATTCTAGGTTCGAATGTCCTTGAGAATATCCTCTTTGTCCACGCCTTGTTAGAATGTGGCACGTCAAGTGGTTTGCACTGACAAAGTTGTTTTAAAACAACGTAGAAACAGTGCAAACTTTCATCTTTAGGCAGAAGTGTTCAACGTCAGACTGGCTACAGATGAAGAAATTGCTACAACTGGGGAAAGTGCACTGTACGGTGGAAGCCAAAACGGAAATACCTTAGACCAATTGAAGCTGCAGTTATTCTACTAGAAAGTAAATTCCAGCACTTCCAGTATTCAGCATCAGACATTACCTCAAACATCTGCAAACGTCAAAGTGTATGACCACATGCAGACGTGGAGAAGATTGGAATCCACTGACTGGGGTGGGAAACATCATTTCAGTAATGAGAGAGATGTAGCACCACAGGTCTTGTTTGAAGTCGTCAGATGCCCATGCAGGACAGGCTGCATGACGATGAGATGGTCCTGTCGCAAGGCAGATCTCTCTTGTATGAACAGAATGGCTTGGTGTTTAAGCCAGTATGTCAGCTGTTGATCAAGAAAACTCTTTTATTGATGATTAGTGTGATTCTGTTGGTGTAACCCACAGAGGAGGAAATCACAAGGACATATTTAAAGGAGTTTACGGGTGGTGTTATATAGAAACAAATGCGCCAGTTCTATACCCACTGAATGCATTTTAAATGAACTGGAGGTGGAGTTTATTAGATGACACTTGCCTGTGGTGATTGTGATATATAGAAACAAATGTACCAGTTCTATACCCAGATGAATTCGTGTTCTATCCAGAGCAGTGTTGTTAGACTAGTTATATTGTCTGCCTGTATTTATCCAAAAGTTACATATATAACATCAACATTTTATCCTTAAAATATAGAGGATACCTACACTTTGATTACAAATTTTGTTAAACGTTTGGTAGCACATTATACACAGACAAATGCAATGTATAGAAAATATGGTTAGACGTAAATTAGTCACGCATGTGACCACAGTAATGATCAATTATCATTTTCGTGAGAGGTCTTGCTTCCAAATACATTTGAAAGATTTTGGCAGCCATATTGGATTTATGCAAATTAAGAAGGTGCCCATGTAAAATTGTATCACTTCTAAAGGATTCTCCGTGCTCCAGAAATACATTTTACATTTTAAAATCACTAAAATGCCTTGCTTAGTATGGCCAAAAAGGTTGTCTTCGGGATGTTTGGCAGCCATATTGAATTTATGCAAATTAGGTATATTTCCCCAAGGTATATTCGGGTGCATGTTTAATATTAGCCCGAGTACTCTGACTGTAAGAGAGCTAGACGGACATTTGGACATAAACACGCTCTCATTACAGTCAGAGACCAGCCTATGTCTTTTTTTGGCAATTCCTGACTACCAAACGGTAGGCAACGAGTCCCGCTCTAATACCACAACAATCCTATGTTTGACGTCAAATACCTTTACATCAATCATTTTCGAGTTAAGTGATACAAAAAAATCCACATATTAATCACTAATACACTTACTACAGAAAGAAACCCGACAGCACCCACATTTAGCTACGCTTCGTGACACTCCGTCGCAACAATTGCAAAGCTCGGCGATCTATTTCGAGACTGGGCGCCTTGTGCAGCAGTTACAGGGGTCGTCTCATAAGAGGAGGCAGTACGTAGCACATACTTTTGCCGTATCCTGTCGATAACACCCCAAATGTATCCTTCAAATTCAAAATGGAATCAATAATGTGTAATTGTTTTGGTTTAATGACGTAATGAAATCCAAATTCATCCAAAACGGCATTAGCCAACTCTTCCATGTTGTAACTTCGCTTGATATGAGACGGCCCCTGTAACTGCTGCACAAGGCGGAATCGCCCAGTGCGCGATCACGTGGGGTACGTCTCGAAATAGATCGCCGAGCTTTGCAATTGTTGCGACGGAGTGTCACGAAGCGTAGCTAAATGTGGGTGCTGTCGGGTTTCTTTCTGTAGTAAGTGTATTAGTGATTAATATGTGGACATAGGCTGGTCTCTGACTGTAATGAGAGCGTGTTTATGTCCAAATGTCCGTCTAGCTCTCTTACAGTCAGAGTACTCGGGCTAGTTTAATATGTTTTTTCTAGAGACCTTGTGGTGGGTATGGCCCTAAATTGACTAGACTAAACCGGCAATGTTGTTGTGTTGTCTTTGCAATTACTATTACTATATATCTGATTTAAGCATTTTATGTTCGTATTATGTTGTCCAATGATTAAATGCGATACGCCACACGTTTTGCTGGTTTACGTCCTGGGTGTATTGGTATACGTTGCAGCTTTATTAGTAAACATTCACATTATCGGCAATAGGAATTGATTTGGTGCAATAGAACCTATAGGCTAATAGTCTAAGGGAAGTAACTGCGTTAGTTTAATTTTCAAGATTGTCGAGGATTGCACGTGTTTTTTTTTTTTGCATTACACATTTTTCTGATCATCATGTCATTTTTTATTCGTCGGAAGAAAGATGAAAACAAACACGTTAAAGTAATCACTATTACCAATACTTTCCTAGCGAAAATTTGGAGAAAAGTATTCCAGTAATATTTATAATTATAGGTTTATATTGCAAACTATGTGTTATCGTGGTTATTATTCGCCGTTATTATGGACCTTTTTAGGCTTTTTTTTTTGTTTGTTTTAAATTGAATTAGACCTAATGAAATATAGCTCGAGTATATAAGAATAACGCTAGAGATGACTAATATTTAGGCAGTCGTCCAGAACCAAATGGTCGTTGACGACTTACTTAGCTGAATGGCTTGGAGTCCGGCGATTTCGCCACCGGTCGATCTCGCGGAGCCTGGCGATCTCGCACCGTGTCGATCTCGCCGCGGGCGATTTCGCCAGGACTTATTTTCATCGTTAGGCGAAGTTATCATACATATCAGACTTGCTAGAAGACATATATTACAACATATATTATAGTATATATCTACTGTCATTATCAGCATGTTTTTGTGCCAAAACTACAGGATTATACCACTTATACTACTAGTTTTGTGTTGGGACACGCTGTGGCGAGATCGCCATATTTACTTCCGTGTTACATGTCTGTTTCAGTTTACAGTTTATTATAATAAATACACGTAAAGTACACATTTATGGTTTGTTTCATCATGTAATGTAACATTTTTTAAATTTACATTTATTATTTCACTTTTTCAGGCTGTGGGCGCTGTGGCAAGATCGCCAGGGTATTCTCAGTGTAGCATTTTTATGTTGGGTGAAGTTGTCACACGTTACTACACAACTATTTGTCATAAGTGCACACTTTGATGTTCAATTTGGTATAATAAATATATGAACAAGACAACATTCAGAAAAATCCTGGCGATCTCGCCCCGGCTTGCAAGTGAAATCGTCAGAAATGTAAACTACCACTGTATTACATTTTACAACAAGAAAATCAAAACATGACTACTGCACATGTATTTACTTAATGAAGTAAACATAAAACAGCTTGTAACTTGAATATTGTTGAGTTATAATGTACTGGCAACTTCGCTAAACAGACATGCAACACAGAAGTAAATATGGCGATCTCGCCACAGCGTGTCCCAACACAAAACTAGATCGACACGGGGCGAGATCGACATACTTCGATCTCGCCATACTACTGGGCGAAATCGCCGTACTCTATATACATATAAGCAGACGGGAATGTCACTGTTTATTACAATAAATTGGTTATTATAATAATATTTAATTAATGTTTTGGGTTTGATACTGTTCTTTATTCCCAAGCTTTTGTTTTTTCTGTCATTGCTTTTGTTCAGTTTACTCCATATCAGCAAGGTTGGGCGAGATCGTCGACGTTTTGTGTACCATTTCATTGTACACTTACTTATTGTTTGAGAATATATTAATGTAACAAATTAATAAAATTCAAACTGAAACTCCATCTGTCTGTTTTCTGTCTTCCATACTGTTTACAACAAAGTTGGCCCGACTGACAGTACTTTAAGCTTATTATTATTCAGTGCATGTTTTGGGTTTGATATTGGTTTCTCAAAAAGTTGGGCGTGGCCGTTGACATGTTTGTGGGTTCCATTTTATAGTACACTTATATATTTGAGAACATGTTAATGTTACAAATTAATAAAATGTCAAACTAAAAGCTTGTGTATGTTTTCTTTTTTCGATATGTTCTTTACATCTACGGTTTTATAGAACTGATCACATTAAATTACCAGTAACAGAAAACTAACGAGATAAGATACAAGGACAGATATAAAGATATATTGCTTATTAGCATTTCACGATTTCAGTTTCATTACAGGGAAATTGTTTCTGTATTTTAATAGTTAATATTGTAATACAGATGATTATAATTCATTATAACATTTTATGTCTATATGTTGATTAGAGTTCACTATTATTAGTGTTAACCGTCTTTAAAACGGTATGCACAGTGGTCACTGCGAGAAAACTATACTCGCAAGAAACACCGACATCGTTTGTTGTTCCAATTAATACAGCATTGTAGATTTAAACAGATTATCTTGCTAATTGATTACCAATCATACTGTTGTTACAACCAGCGATTTTGCCCAGCTTCGATCGGCAGAATACAAACACTAGCTAACACTTTAACAGGCAAAGACAGAAAAAAAGGACATCACATTTGATTTGAACATTGTTCGTATCATTTCATGCAGTAAATGATAGTAATATAAACATTTTAAATGATAAAATTCCTCTTTAGTTAGATATATATAGTACGGCGATTTCGCCCAGCAGTATATGGAATTTACGGCGAAATCGCCCTACTTCAATCGCTTCCAGCCCTCCACTTAAGTTATACTGTTATAGTTATACTCATATACTGTTATAATTGATATCATATGTAGGGAAAGGCTAGAGGAAACTATGTAATGCTTTGACAATCGTTGACAACCAAATAGTTGCAAGCTACTGTGTTTAAAATACAAATTTTTGCCTCGGTCTGATGCCACAGAGCTTTAGTTTGATTATTCTCGATTCCAGTCATGACATTAAACTGACATGTTGTTAACCAATACCAAAGCTACAAAAGAAACACACTTTGCTCTATGTCACCATAAGAAAGTATGGCACAGGTTCGTTTCGCATAAGGGCATCAGGTTTTATGTGTTTTGTATTACAATAATTAATAAAACCAACATGTTCACTGAAGACGAGAAAAGATTGGGTTATGTTAAATATTTTTTAATCATTAATTTTTGGGGGTTTTAATTACAGGCTAAGAAAGGAAGAAATCATTCTGAAGCTGTTGGTAGGAAGAAAGATGGTCCGCCGAGGAAGAAGAAGAAAATTGTAGATGAAGAGATTGAAAGTGACTCCGATATAGAGAAGTAAGCATGAAATGTTCATGTATACAGGATTTGTATGTATATAGTCAATGTACATAGTGACATAGATCTATGTTTAGAGCTGGGCTATATACCGTTTGGTACCGCAGGGCACAATATTTCACGCGAACTGCCGTTTTGTTCGCGTGTCAGTTACGCAAAATTAAATTTACGCAAACCGCAAACTGGTTACGTCATGACCTGTAAATGTTCAGAAATTAAAACTTGCAAACTTCACGATTACAGGACATTTATTCACGCACATACTACTAGTATTTCGACAAATGTTTTAGGCTGAATCTTGGATACATGATGCGCAGCAAACCAGTAAACGTTATATTGCAACAGTTGTAATTTGCAACCAGTCTAAAGTAAATGTTCAGTATAGAGTCGAGCCAAAAGTTTTAAAGAAATGTGCTCAGACCGCTGGGGAAGTCTAAATTATCTGCTGCTATTTTATCTCTAAAGGAATATATGTAGACATAATATTGGATTGCCTATAATTTTACATATGTTAAAAACAGTTTTAACGTAAACAGGAATCCAAAAGTGTCACAAAAATAGAAAAATACTAACATCGCATAATGAGCCTTAAAAAACAAATATTTAGAACGTCATTGTAGTATAGAAGTACCATCGATAAAGTGACAGTAACATAGCCACTGCATAACAAAAAAAAGAATCCCTCCAAATGATTATGTATCCATTTCAGAGGCATAGCACCCATTACGCACAGTAGGCATAGGTCGAGGCTGTCTGTAATTGTTCTATAAAATATCCTCTTAAAATTGACTCGGGGGGGGTGAATGCCTCCGAAAAGGCTCAGAATGCATCTACAGTGGTCCTGAGTTTCAAATTTTTCCGAATCCCCCCGCTCAAGCATGCCATTGGCGTGCATAATGCTAAAAAAAACTTTCTGGCTACGCCCCTGTATTTTGTTTCAGTACTGGGGCTGATATTCAGTTCTTTTACAATGTTGTTAACTGTACCAAGCATTAAAAGACTTCTTCTTTTTTTGTAAAATGTTTTCTTTTGTATTTTGTTTTAACTTTATGTTTGAGCTAAAAACTATGTATTTAAAATATAATTTCAATATAATTTTGAGGTTACCGATCAGGTAACCCACGGGTTACGCAAAGAAATCTTTCTTTAGTGATTACATGTCAGTTGAGCTGTGTAGTATTGAAATAACCCATTGGTTACATTTTGTAATAACTGATATACTGCCACTTTTATTTATGATGTTCAGCAACTTGAGGTGGTTATTTGACATGAAAATTAACATATAAGGGGGAAATGCTGTTTGTTTGAGGTCAGGTTAAAATAAATGTGATTGAACTGTGTTAATTCCGTGCAGTGTAGTTGTCAAGGTAGAGGTTAGGTCTTGCCCATTCATCTGATATTAGTATTTTTATCTGATTGTTTAGTACGTTTTGTGATTGGAATGTGTCAGTGATACGGGTGCCATTCATCTGATATTAGTATTTTTATCTGATTGTTAGTTACGTTTTGTGATTGGATTGTTTCAGTGATGAAGGAGCTGAGAAGCAAGCCTTCAGTTCGGAGGAGGAGGAGGAGGAGACGGCACAGGAGAAGAAACTGCGACTCACGAAACAGTATCTGGCCAAGATGGAGGCTCATGGTAACAAACAACACTAACAGATGTGTTCTTACATTGGTACAAATTATACAGGACTAACTCTGGAGAGAATTACCTGTTAGTCAACTTGTAGTAATTTGCATGGTTTTTCTATTTAAAGGGACATTCCTGAGTTTGCTGCATTGTAAGATGTTTCCGATTAATAAAATATTTGTACAATTAAACTTAAATATTAAATGTATTTTCTTGTTTACAATATCAGTGTTTGCATATTCAATGTTTCTGGTCGTCTTAATATTTGTAAGAAGCCAAACTGGATTTTGTCTTCAAATAACTTTGTACGTACCAAAAAAAATATTTTAGGAAATAAAATGAAATTTAACCTAGTACAAATATTACAATGATCAGAAACACATTTAATATACAGCCACTAATATTTTATGTAGAATTTTTTTGTTAAAAAGTCTGTTAGTTGATAACATCTTAAAAGTATCAAACTAAGGAATGCCCATTTAAGTGGTGGGATGCATTGGCGGATACAGGGGTCCTGTCCCCAACACCCATTTGACATGCCCACCTTTTAAAGTTTTTTTAATTTCATCATTTTCAATATACAAAACTCAATTGCCCTGAAAGTGAAAACCTATATACTGAACTAAAAAAGAAACTTCCGATTTGTACATATAGTATTTGTTGTGTTAAAGAATTCATTGTGTAATGAAATTATATAGGTAGTATTAGCCTTGAGCTGTATTATCAGGATTCATGAATTTTATCGATTATTTTTGCACTGTTAATCGTCGACAACGTGAAATTCAATTTGCATGTGCATGCATGGTTCGACATATCCCGTGTAGTATTCGGTCAATTTGTTTTACTTGTCTTACTGACATTGTTGTCAAGTGAACGAAAACACTTCAAAATTTGTAAAAGAAATTTAACGTTTTTTACATTGTAGTATTTTTAGTATGCCAAGAATACCCAATAATTTACGCGAACAGGTGATTGGCATGCTTGATGCTGGCATGTCGACAGAAGACGTTGCAAGGCATGTTGGGAGTTCTAGTCGAGCGATACGAAATCTTCACATAAGATTTCGAACGACAGGAAGCACCAATGACTTGCCACGTCGTGGACGTCCGCGTGTTACAACGCATGGTCAAGACCGCTATATCATGAACACGCATTTGTGCAATCGATTCCAAACTGCTACTGCTGCTAACACACCTGGGCTTCATAATAACCGAATCTGTGGGCAAACTGTTCGTAATTGGCTGCGGGAGAACGGTTTACATGCACGACGTCCTTACGTTGGATGCGTTTTAACGCAACGTCATCGTCTTAATTAGGCACGTGTACACTCTCATTGGATACGGCGATGCTGGAATATGTTCTTTTTTCAAATGAATCCAGATTTTCTTTACAACATGGTGATGGCAGGGTGCGCGTCTGCCATGGGAGAAATGAACGCTATGCTGACTGTTGTGTTCTTGAACGAGATCGTTTTGGGGGTGGGGGTTCTGTCATGGTCTGGGCAGCCATTGCCCATGGTTATCATTCACCACTAGTCGTCATTGATGGCAATTTAAATGCTCAACTTTACCGCGATGATATTCTCGCTCATCACATCATTCCTCTGTTCCATAACAATGCCAACATCTCGATTTTTCAGCATGATAATGCTACCTCTCATACAGCTAGAGACACTGTAAATTTTCTGGGATAGTCTGGACAGACGATTGAGGCATCGTCCCAACCCACCCGCTAACGTCAACGAACTTCGTCAAGCGCTCATTCAGGAATGGAACAATATTCCACAGGCAGAAATCAACACTTTAGTCAATTCTATTCGCCTGCGATGCACTGCAGTGGTCAATTCAAGAGGTGGTCATACCCGTTATTAAGTGGGTGGTTTTTTTTTTAACCCCTACCACACTTGGTCAAAATTTCTCCCAGTTTCTGTTAACCTATGGCCATGATTTTTGCACCAAACGATGCATCATGGAACACTCTTTAAACACATATATAATAATTATTCCCCCGGTTTGTTTTCATCAAGTTATGTTCAAGCAAAGTTAGCGGAAGTTTCTTATTTTGTTCGGTATATATGAGCATCTTTATTTTAAAATTTTCCACATAGAATGACCCCTCACCCCCTCTAGAATTAGCCATGGGATGAGTGATTTCCTAATCCATTAGCCATGGTTAAAAATCAACTAGCACTACACCTGCATGCATCGATACCATACATATACATGTATGTTCTTTAATAAAACTAAAACTTAAAAACAAAACCCAATTATGGCCAAAACATGTTATAATCACTATACTGATTATTCATTAACACATATTTGTAATATGTTTCTTTGTGCAAATAAACGAAGCTACAATCTCAGTATGTCAGCACCAATAATAAAATTTCCAGATTTGTTATTGTAGGAGGAGAAATACACTTTGATCTCTGTTTATCTCTCAACCAAGTCTCAAAATAAGGTTTTTGTAATGCTGAAGTGTTATTCAGAAAATATTTCTTTCATTTCCGCACTTGCTTAATCTTTTAACGGGGTTTCCTGCTGTTTCAAAGTTCTCCTACTCTGAAACCTCTGTGTTATTTGTTGTGTTTGTATTTAATGATTTTGTACTGTATCCATTTTTCACTGACTTATAACACATTTGTTTGTTGTTTGTTTTCACTGAATTATAACACGTTTTTTTGTTGTTTGTTTTCACTGAATTATAACACATTTGTTTGTTGTTTGTTTTCACTGAAATATAACACATTTGTTTGTTGTTTGTTTTCACTGAATTATAACACATTTGTTTGTTGTTTGTTTTCACTGAAATATAACACATTTGTTTGTTGTTTGTTTTCACTGAAATATAAAACATTTGTTTGTTGTTTGTTTTCACTGAAATATAACACGTTTGTTTGTTGTTTGTTTTCACTGAAATATAACACATCTGTCTGTTGTTTGTTTTCAGAGGCTGAGCTACAGGAAGATGAAGCTGGACTTAAAGACGCAATATCTCACCGACTCAAAGAGGAGTTGGTATGTAACAGATTATTGTAACGATATCTCACCGACTCAAAGAGGAGTTGGTATGTAACAGATTATTGTAACGATATCTCACCGACTCAAAGAGGAGTTGGTATGTAACAGATTATTGTAACGATATCTCACCGACTCAAAGAGGAGTTGGTATGTAACAGATTATTATAACAATATCTCACCGACTCAAAGAGGAGTTGGTATGTAACAGATTATTGTAACGATATCTCACCGACTCAAAGAGGAGTTGGTATGTAACAGATTATTGTAACGATATCTCACCGACTCAAAGAGGAGTTGGTATGTAACAGATTATTATAACAATATCTCACCGACTCAAAGAGGAGTTGGTATGCAACATATTATTATAACGATATCTCACCGACTCAAAGAGGAGTTGGTATGTAACAGATTGTTATAACAATATCTCACCGACTCAAAGAGGAGTTGGTATGTAGTGTTCAGATTATTATAACAATATCTCACAGACTCAGAGGAGTTTATTTATAGCATTCAGTTTACATTCTCGTTCACATACCGTTAAATGTAAATAAAATCAAAATTTAAACTATCAAATGTTAGACTTGCTTATGAATATTTAAACTGGACCTCTCAACCGTTATGCATTTTCCGTGTTGCGGTGGAATCGACCAAAAGTTTTCTTTATTGCACAGTGGGGTTTTATGGTTTTTTAAAATGTTTATATTTATATCAGGATTTGTGAAATATGGGCTCATTAATGTACTAATTTGTATTATTTTTTAATGTTTATTCCAATTAATAAAAATTAAGTCGTTATATAATCTTTGTTTTTCCTCATTTTGTTTTTAGTTGGAGCAGACTGGTCGACTATATAAAGAAGTTGCTGACAAGGTACGAATCTGTGCATTAAGTTGGCAGATATTTTTAGCAGACATGAAATGTTTTTGGAATTCCTGATTTTTAATGCTCTGTACAAGATTTTCCACTGTTAGTCCAAAATGTACCGTATTCTCCATCCAAAACTTACAGCACAATGTTGGCTGATGCTTTGTATACATTCTGACCACTAATATCAAAATTTCTTCTTCTTTTTTTGTGTGTAACCCACTTATACTGTATTCTTCCATGCAACAGAATTCAAAATTACCACAACCAAAAGCCCTTTGTGGTACACAAATTAATCCTTTATGTTGTTAACAATGTTGATTATTGCATTTTTGTATCGATAGAGTATGTCTTGATGGGTCGAATGGTACCAAAAAGTAAAAAATACTAAAATTGTGAATATGGGGGTTCTTGAACATATCGCAGAGTTCATTCCCAAATCATGTTATACGCCACTTTCCAGATTTTGGAGTGAAGGTATTCTGGTATTGGTACAACTCAACAATACTACAAGAAAGTTTACTATAAAACACAATCTATGCCCATTGAATTTGAACAGAAAATTGAAAAAATATTTTTGTGTGTGATAAATGCTACATGTATGTTATGTTAAAGTAAAACCTTTTTTGTCTTAAAATAACTTAAATAAATATATCGCATTTTGGAAATGAATTCATTCATTTCATTTGAATTTATTTCCGTGCTTTGGGCACACACCTGAGCTATCTGGGCAGTCTGTCCAGGACAGAGGGTTAGATAGTTGGTTAATGATTATTGAGAAAGAAATGGGTGTAGTGGTCTTACACCTACCCATTGAACCCTTAAGAACTCGCTCTGGGTTGGAGCTGGTACTGGCCTGCGAACCCTGTAGTCCGATGGCTTAACCACTGCACAACCGAGGCCGGTGGAAATGAATTCTGCATTTGAAACGGTATTAAGTTTTCAGTGATGTGTTATAGATATGAAACTGTGTTAAGTTTTCAGTGATGTGTTATAGATATGAAACTGTGTTAGGCCAAAAAAAATATATATTTTGTTTCCGGTCACCCGACCGACTCTAAATTTTGCCAGCAGCAGTGATGGTTTTTATACACCCCCACCCCACTTTTTGGCACCTTCTTACGCCGTGCCCTGGACCCAATCACAGGCGTTGTTAGAGACTGGTCCCAGACAAGACATGCCTGTACGTTGAATGGATATGAGCATAACTAATTTGTTTGAAATTGGAATCAATAATAACACATGCTCTTATTAGGTACCACGGTAATTGGTGACACACGAGATCGCATGACAGTACGGTAACGTGTGTGGCGATTAAACAGCTTTTATTACAAACTGCTAAATACTGTAGGCCTATAGAGGAAAATATATCGTATTATCGTAACTCCAGTCATCTCATACATTGTAGGTTTATTTTCCAAAAACAACAACGTGCGATCTCAACAAAACAATCAAGGATTTCTCGATACCACATGCACAAATTACAAGTCATCGCAGTTTTTTCCGTGAAGGTCATTTGAAGAAGACGTACAATTTTCATTGTTGGCTACAGCTTAGGCCTAGTACCCAGAAATTGTTAATATACACAGGTGTAGCCTGTAGGAAGATACCAAAAAGTGGGGTGGGTGGGTACACACACGTATAAAATTAATATATAAATCATCGATGCTGCTACAAAGTCCCCGCTTCCTATGCCAGTGATGTAGATAGGCCTATCAACTGCTGAGCATGGGTAATAATTAAATAAACGGAATATTCAAGAATAACCACAAACATTAAACAGTTCACATTTATTTCAGTGTTTCAGTTAATTGGGAATAAATTAATTTGGGTGATTTTAGCATGGGTCCGTTCAATAGGCTAATGAACATTAAAACTATAAGTCTGTCCCACTCTGACTGTAAGAGAGCTAGACGGACATTTGAACATAAACACGCTCTCATTATTTATGTCCAAATGTCCGTCTAGCTCTCTTACAGTCAGAGTACTCGGGCTAGGAATGCCTTTTTTATTACTATGAAATTTACTACAAGTTATTCATTTCTAAGCCGATTAATTTGTAAATTGCACACAAAATTAGTATTGTTTTGTTATTTCCAATACAAGTTGAACAAATCTGTGAAGTTTTTGTGCAGTCATCTACTGACTGGATAAATCTGTGAACTTTTTGTGCAAACATCTATTGACCAACTTGGACAAAATTGTGCAGTCATCCTCTGACAAAACTGGACAAAGCTGTGAAGTTTCTGTGCAGTCATCTACTGACTTTTATTGGTGAAAGGAATAGTTTGAACTTATTTTGTTTTCCTGTCTTTTGAAATTGACAGTGAGATTGTTTTTATTTCTCTCTGGCTGCAAAGAGTAAACTAAGATTTTTCAGACAGCTTGCCTTCATGTCTTTCATCTTGAGACTGAGTTTTTCTCTGGCAAACACATTTAAGGTAGGGTAACCTTTCTTTGAACTAAAAATAAATAAATAATCCTACCTACATGTACCTACCCTACTTTTTTTGGCCATGTTACCTGAAACAAACTTCTTCTTTTTTTTGACCTTAAGCTTTCAGTGATGTGTTATAGACATGAAACTGTGTTAAGCTTTCAGTGATGTGTTATAGATATGAAACTGTATTAAGTTTTCAGTGATGTGTTATAGACATGAAACTGTGTTAAGTTTTCAGTGATGTGTTATAGACATGAAACTGTGTTAAGTTTTCAGTGATGTGTTATAGACATGAAACTGTTAAGTTGACATGAATATGATTTAGGTTTGATGCATTGGATTGAATGTTCAGCGAATGTTTTCCACTTTCCATGAAAACACTTGTCAACTCATTCGTACAAACATTGTACCAGTGTTTATAAAACTGCTGCATTTAAAACTATGGTATGTGCTGCCCTTTCTTTGGCAAAGTGAATATAAAAGGCTTTTTATTGTTCTTCAATGCTGGAATCACAACATATTTACACATAATAGCGGTTGATTAAACAACGTGAGAGATGTTGTCGACAAACATAGTTTTACATTTCTTAAGGATCACAGTCTTGAAGCTAACTTGGTCAGCCATTGTTAGCTTCAGATTTATTTACACATCCTCTGTTGTATTATTTATTAACCGTGAATCTGCTTTGTTTTCAGTACCTGCCTCCAGACCCTGGAGAAATAAAAGTGTTACGAGGTCACCAGTTGTCCGTTACGTGTGTTGTCATCTCTCCAGACAGTCAATGTATTTTCTCCGCAGCCAAAGATTGTTCCATTATAAAGTGTAAGCAACTAGTAATCATAGTTAATTATCATATTTGTAAGTAACATACATGTATTAACAGTTTGTTTTTATAAAATATTTCTGCTACCATTCACTTTGCTGTGTTATGAGATAGGATGGTCCAAGAGATGTCACACATGAAAACCAGGAGTTGGTAGAGCACTCAACTGAGGTGTTAGGTCAGAGGATCAAACCCACTCAGTGGACCTATTGTTTGATTAGTGTTTTTCTCTCATCCTACCCAGTGCCCCATGATTTATACCAAAGGCCATGGTATGTACCGTACTACGAAGTGCACATTAAAGGTCCCTTGCTGACAATGGAAAAAATGCAGAGCGGTATCCTCTGAAGACTATATGTCAGTATTACCAAATGTTTGACACCCAGTAGCACTCGCTTGATGTGCGGTCAGTGTGGGATCAATCCCTGTCAGTGGGTCCATTGGGCTATTTCTCATTCCAGCCAGTGCACCACGACTGGTATATGAAATGCCGTGGTATGTGCTATCCTGTGTGGGATGGTGCATATAAAAGATCCCTTGCTGCTAATCAAAAATAGTAACCCATGAAGTGGCGACAGCGGGTTTCCTTTCTCAATATCTGTGTGGTCCTTAACCATATGTCCAATGCCATATAACCGTAAATAAAAAATGTGTTAAGTGTGTCTTAAATAAAACATTTCCATTTGCCAATAACCGATGTGTGTGTTTGTGCTGGGGTGTCGTTAAACATTCATTCATTCATTCCATTTCAATAACCGATGTGTATGTTTGTGCTGGGGTGTCGTTAAACATTCATTCATTCATTCCATCCCAATAACTGATGTGTCTGTTTGTGCTGGGGTGTCGTTAAACATTCATTCATTCCATCCCAATAACCGATGTGTGTGTTTGTGCTGGGGTGTCGTTAAACATTCATTCATTCATTCCATTCCAATAACCGATGTGTATGTTTGTGCTGGGGTGTCGTTAAACATTCATTCATTCATTCCATTCCAATAAGCGATGTGTATGTTTGTGCTGGGGTGTCGTTAAACATTCATTCATTCCATCCCAATAACTGATGTGTGTGTTTGTGCTGGGGTGTCGTTAAACATTCATTCATTCATTCCATTCCAATAACCGATGTGTGTGTTTGTGCTGGGGTGTCGTTAAACATTCATTCATTCATTCCATTCTAATAACCGATGTGTCTGTTTGTGCTGGGATGTCGTTAAACATTCATTCATTCCATCCCAATAACCGATGTGTCTGTTTGTGCTGGGGTGTCGTTAAACATTCATTCATTCCATCCCAATAACCGATGTGTGTGTTTGTGCTGGGGTGTCGTTAAACATTCATTCATTCATTCCATTCCAATAACCGATGTGTATGTTTGTGCTGGGGTGTCGTTAAACATTCATTCATTCATTCCATTCCAATAACCGATGTGTATGTTTGTGCTGGGGTGTCGTTAAACATTCATTCATTCATTCCATTCCAATAACCGATGTGTATGTTTGTGCTGGGGTGTCGTTAAACATTCATTCATTCCATCCCAATAACTGATGTGTGTGTTTGTGCTGGGGTGTCGTTAAACATTCATTCATTCATTCCATTCCAATAACCGATGTGTGTGTTTGTGCTGGGGTGTCGTTAAACATTCATTCATTCATTCCATTCCAATAACCGATGTGTCTGTTTGTGCTGGGATGTCGTTAAACATTCATTCATTCCATCCCAATAACCGATGTGTGTGTTTGTGCTGGGGTGTCGTTAAACATTCATTCATTCCATCCCAATAACCGATGTGTGTGTTTGTGCTGGGGTGTCGTTAAACATTCATTCATTCATTCCATTCCAATAACCGATGTGTATGTTTGTGCTGGGGTGTCGTTAAACATTCATTCATTCATTCCATTCCAATAACCGATGTGTCTGTTTGTGCTGGGATGTCGTTAAACATTCATTCATTCCATCCCAATAACCGATGTGTCTGTTTGTGCTGGGGTGTCGTTAAACATTCATTCATTCCATCCCAATAACCGATGTGTGTGTTTGTGCTGGGGTGTCGTTAAACATTCATTCATTCATTCCATTCCAGTAGCTGACAATTAATTAATCAATGTGACCTAGCAATGGTGTAAAACTCTTAATTAAACACTGGGATACAAGAGAGAGTTCCATTTGATAATTTATAAAATTTCTATTTCAGTATAGGACTGCATTAATACTTTTGTCTAATATTTGCAGGGAATGTAGAACAAGGTAAAAAGATGCATGTTATACACGGTGGTCGTAAGGGAACTGAGAAAAGACACACGGGTCACACAGGACACGTGTTGAGTTTGGCAATATCATCAGATGGGAAATACTTGGTCAGTTCATAATTCCCTTTGTGTATTTAGCATGGTTCACACACATTTGCATGGATCAGATTGGAACTAACTTTGATTATGCCACTGTTTAGATTAGACTACTAATATTCTAGTATGTACCAAAATAGAATGCTCTACATGTGGCAATTAGTTTTTTGTTTTTTATCCGCTGTGAAAATTAAAAACTGCAAGATGGCTGCATTGTAAGTATCGTGAAAATATCCTACCATTACTAACACCTGTTTTACAGTAGTCTTGTGTTATGCTCGCATCAATTACATGTACATGACACATTCATTTCTTCTGAAGAAGAAGCCTCTATCACTGATAGTTCACCACATATTGGTGGAGTGTAATCATTTTGAACTGTTGGGATCAATCCCTATCGGTGGGCCCATTGGGCTATTTCTAGTTCCAGCCAGTGCCACCACGAGTGGTATGTGCTATCCTGTCTGTGGGATGGTGCATATTAAAGATCCCTTGCTACTAATGGAAAAATGTAGCGGGTTTCCTCTATGACTATCAGAATTACCAAATGTTTAACATCCAATAGCCGTGGATTAATAAATCAGTGTGCTCTAGTGGTGTCGTTAAACAAAACAAACTTTATTTTGAACGGACTTGGAAAGATTTATGTGAAAGACAAACTTTTACTTTTATTCCAAATTTTAATATAGTTATCTGTGATATTCATATACTCGAAATTTTAATATATTTATATTTTGCATGTCTCTTTTTACACTTTTTATTTAATTTTATATTGATGCTGATCATCAATTCATGCATTTTTTTACTACTATTTTGCAGGCATCAGGTGATGCCAACAAGTTAATCCACATTTGGAATCCAGACAACTGTGAGTTGATACATACGTTTGAAGGGCACAGAGGACCAGTTACAGTAAGTAGCCGGTGTTAACTACACAACGATGAGACCAGCTCTTTAGGTTATAGAAATCACTCACTCACTTTAAAGTATTAAATACCGTCACTTGTTACATACACTATCAGAATGTATTAACTACACTTTGAAGAGTTAGTCCACCTATAGAAATCATTCAACATTTAAAGTATTAAATACCGTCACTTGTTACATACACTATCAGAATGTAGTAACTACACTTCGAAGAGTTAGTCCACCTATAGAAATCATTCAACATTTAAAGTATTAAATACCGTCACTTGTTACATACACTATCAGAATGTAGTAACTACACTTCGAAGAGTTAGTCCACCTATAGAAATCATTCAACATTTAAAGTATTAAATACCGTCACTTGTTACATACACTATCAGAATGTAGTAACTACACTTCGAAGAGTTAGTCCACCTATAGAAATCATTCAACATTTAAAGTATTAAATACCGTCACTTGTTACATACACTATCAGAATGTAGTAACTACACTTCGAAGAGTTAGTCCACCTATAGAAATCATTCAACATTTAAAGTATTAAATACCGTCACTTGTTACATACACTATCAGAATGTAGTAACTACACTTCGAAGAGTTAGTCCACCTATAGAAATCATTCAACATTTAAAGTATTAAATACCGTCACTTGTTACATACACTATCAGAATGTAGTAACTACACTTCGAAGAGTTAGTCCACCTATAGAAATCATTCAACATTTAAAGTATTAAATACCGTCACTTGTTACATACACTATCAGAATGTAGTAACTACACTTCGAAGAGTTAGTCCACCTATAGAAATCATTCAACATTTAAAGTATTAAATACCGTCACTTGTTACATACACTATCAGAATGTAGTAACTACACTTCGAAGAGTTAGTCCACCTGTAGAAATCATTCAACATTTAAAGTATTAAATACCGTCACTTGTTACATACACTATCAGAATGTAGTAACTACACTTCGAAGAGTTAGTCCACCTGTAGAAATCATTCAACATTTAAAGTATTAAATACCGTCACTTGTTACATACACTATCAGAATGTAGTAACTACACTTCGAAGAGTTAGTCCACCTATAGAAATCATTCAACATTTAAAGTATTAAATATCGTCACTTGTTACATACACTATCAGAATGTAGTAACTACACTTCGAAGAGTTAGTCCACCTATAGAAATCATTCAACATTTAAAGTATTAAATACCGTCACTTGTTACATACACTATCAGAATGTATTAACTACACTTCGAAGAGTTAGTCCACCTATAGAAATCACTCACTCACTTTAAAGTATTAAATACCGTCACTTGTTACATACACTATCAGAATGTATTAACTACACTTCGAAGAGTTAGTCCACCTATAGAAATCATTCAACATTTAAAGTATTAAATACCGTCACTTGTTACATACACTATCAGAATGTAGTAACTACACTTCGAAGAGTTAGTCCACCTATAGAAATCATTCAACATTTAAAGTATTAAATACCGTCACTTGTTACATACACTATCAGAATGTATTAACTACACTTCGAAGAGTTAGTCCACCTATAGAAATCATTCAACATTTAAAGGGACACACCCTAGTTACGTTTATTTGTTAACCATTACGGCGTTGTTTTTTCGCTATTAAACCCCATTTTTCACAAATAAAATTGCACTTTACTTACATTTTATTATTTAGAATACATTTTTCCATTCACCTGAAGTGCTTTTTAGTAATCCTGATGTTTGTAAAACCACGAAATGCATTTTTTCACAAGACGTGTTGTCGAGAGAAAAAAACGTTAAGCAAGCGAGGTCCAATCTATTTTTAGAGGGGATATTTCCATTTCAATGTCACAGACGTTGGTATATCACGTGACCGTTATCATTTTGGTTCGGTTTGTTTTCTCGTGCACGGTTCGCGCAATCAACATCCGATTTGTTGTTGTTCATTTGTGAGATTTTTCTTCACAGTTCGTGAACATTTTCAGTAACAATAAAGTTCAGACAAGTAAGTGTCTCAATACAAAACGTTACAAACCCTTAAAACCAATAATTTTGCTAAGTCTTACGATATCTGGAGAGGGGATACAACCAGGACAGAACAGTTGGAACATGTCCAGGGGAGGTGAAACGAACGCACCCCAAGTCTGTGAAATTTGTCCTGACGTAGGCATTGTTGTGCTTCGAGCGACATCTACAGGTGACATCAGAATACTAACTTTCAAAATTATTTCAAGCAATTTATCGATATAAAACCTGCTTTTTCACTCCATTTGATAAAAACGTGATCTAAGTGTGTTACAGGTTTGTAGATTAACCAAATTATAATTTATTTTCGCTGGATGGAACTAGGGTGTGCGGCTTTAAAGTATTAAATACTGTCACTTGTTGCATACACTATCAGAAAGTAGTAACTACACTTCGAAGAATTAGTCCACATATAGAAGTCACTCAACATTTAAAGTATTAAATACCGTCACTTATTACATATACTATCAGAAAGTAGTAACTACACTTCGAAGAATTAGTCTACGTAATAACTATTTACCGATAAACAACATAACATTTGTTGTCATATGTACGCTGGTATTTCGTTTGTGACATCCAGTTTTTCTGTACATTCTGCACAAATACTGTCAACATATGTAATGAGTCGCATGATATTTATACATACTTGTATTGACAAACATTCAGTGCATCACCATTCTTCATATCTTTCTGTTGTTACATGTAGTAACGTAATTACAAATATCATAGCTTTCCCAAAATTTCATTAGTATTTCTTAAACATTATTTTTATATGTACATTCAATCTGGAGATCTATATTTATGACAAACTAGCAACATAATAGTTAACTCAAGTTAGTCGATGTGTATACAGAGTAGAAATTAAGAAACATTTCCGTTGGCCTGAAGGAGTCTAAAAATTTTACTAGACCAGTGAAAACTCAATAGCAGTAGACTCTCCCCATCACCCACCCCCACCCCCAGTTATCTGTCAAAACCATATTTACTATTATCGCATCAGTTACAGCCCATTTTTTTTTAAACCAACCATAGGTCTTTTTCTCTAATTATTTGGTTTACAGAATTGTCAACTCTAAAAATCAAGAAATGTGGTGAAAGCAAATCGGCACTGGAAAATGTTTACTTGTCTGGTGGACTAGTATCATATAAACTGTACTCGTCCCCAGTGATTTCTACTAGTCTAGGGTGAGATGTCAAAGCATTAGTTTCTGCTTCTGTCATATATGTGGATGATTGTATTTTGGAGATGATTTAATTTTATTGCAAGTCAGAACATTTTAATCAGACAACCAAGTAAGAGTCAAGTTAATTTTTTTAGTTACAAATAACAAACAATGTAGTGCTTGTAATCAGGAAGTGCTGTTACTGAATATTTGCCTTAATTGCACATTGACATTTGTTGCAGGGTCTGTCTTTCCGAAAGGGGTCCCATCAGCTGTTCAGTGCATCCCATGACCGATTTGTCAAAGTGTGGAACTTGGATGAAATGGCCTATGTAGAAACATTGTAAGATTATCTACCCAAACATAAAATAGTTGTTTCTTTTTCTGAATGCAGAGAATCAAGTCACTCTTGAATATCAACATGTACAAAAAATGTACATGTTAACTAAAAAATCGAAGTCACAAACTGATTAATGTTTCGTATATTTATACAAATATGATTCACACATCTTTCCAGGTGTAGATGTAAACATGCAGGTATTAACTGCAATTCTGAATCTTAATGATGTTTTTATTGTATTTTTATTTATTTTGTGTTGAGGTTCAAGCACACTTTTCTGGGCATACATCTTAACTAAGAAAGAAGTAAATAGAGTGTTCTTAAATCTCACCAATTAGGTTTTAAAATAGATGTTTTCTTTGTGTGAGGTAGCTATAACTGGTACTGACAGGGAAATCATGTTTTATTTGTGTGAGGTAGCTATAACTGGTACTGACAGGGAAATCATGTTTTATTTGTGTGAGGTAGCTATAACTGGGACTGACAGGGAAATCATGTTTTATTTGTGTGAGGTAGCTATAACTGGTACTGACAGGGAAATCATGTTTTATTTGTGTGAGGTAGCTATAACTGGTACTGACAGGGAAATCATGTTTTATTTGTGTGAGGTAGCTATAACTGGTACTGACAGGGAAATCATGTTTTCTTTGTGTGAGATAGCTATAACTGGTACTGACAGGGAAATCATGTTTTCTTTGTGTGAGGTAGCTATAACTGGTACTGACAGGGAAATCATGTTTTATTTGTGTGAGATAGCTATAACTGGTACTGACAGGGAAATCATGTTTTCTTTGTGTGAGATAGCTATAACTGGTACTGACAGGGAAATCATGTTTTCTTTGTGTGAGGTAGCTATAACTGGTACTGACAGGGAAATCATTTGTGTGAGGTAGCTTTGGTACTGACGGGGAAATCTTGTTTTATTTGTGCGAGGTAGCTATAACTGGTACTGACGGGGAAATCATGTTTTATTTGTGCGAGATAGCTATAACTGGGACTGACGGGGAAATCATGTTTTCTTTGTGCGAGATAGCTATAACTGGGACTGACGGGGAAATCATGTTTTATTTGTGCGAGATAGCTATAACTGGGACTGACGGGGAAATCATGTTTTCTTTGTGTGAGGTAGCTATAACTGGTACTGACAGGGAAATCATGTTTTATTTGTGTGAGGTAGCTATAACTGAGACTGACGGTGAAATCCATGTTTTATTTGTGTAAACCAGGATTGGTCATCAGGATGCTATAACCGGTATTGACAGTTTGACGAGGGAACGGGCTCTCACATGTGGAGGTCGGGACAACAGTATTAGGATCTGGAAAATCATCGAGGAGTCTCAGCTTCTCTTCCTTGGTCATGGGTAAGTCTTTCTAACCAGTTGTGGAGCACTGGCTGGAATGAGAAATCCTTTACAATGTGTCACATAAACGTGTTGTGAGCCACAGAAAGTTGGAACATGTTATCCACTGATCTCTGTAACAATGTATTGTAAAACATGGTGGAAGACTTGCTGCAATCAAAGGCTGTGGACCACAAATATTGGTTTAAGTAATGGTCGACAGTATTTTCTAGTACCTACGGAATTAGATTAATTAATTCTGTTTTATTTCTGTTTTAAAAGTCTGCTAAACCTAGAAAGTATAAAGAAGGGTTCTGTCCGTGAAACAGCTCTACTTATTTGAACACGGTTATATAGTTAGTAGTCCCACATCGGTCCATCTGGAAAGGATTATAGGTTTCATCTCTGTCTGTCCGTGCATCTGACCCACATGTAATTTTTCTGGCCGTTTTCTCTACAGTGCATCAAGATACTCGACTAACATTTTGTGTATAGCTTTATCAAGTACTGTTACAGATGAACTTTGACTTTCATGGTGATTTACCCATTTTTGACAGTTATGGCTCTTGAGCTTAGGAGATAACGGAAATTTGTTTTCTGCACATTTGGTTTAGATAACATTTTGTGTATAGCTTTATCATGTACCGTTACAGATCAGGTTTTAATTTTATGGTGATATATCCAATTTTGGCAGAGTTATAGCCTTGAACTTAGGAACTTGTTGTTTGAAATGACCCTTATGAATATTATTTTTGCCATTTCAGATCTTCCATAGATTGTGTGTCACTTATTAATGAATCAAACTTTGTTTCTGGTGCTGATGACAAGTAAGTGTTATGTAATTACCTTTTATAACATCTTTTGATTTTGATAAGCATAACATATATCTTCGTCTATTAGTCAGTCTCAGCTATAAATTGAGACTCTAATTTCAAGCCTTTAATTAAACATAATATTTTTGTGGTCCTGTTTTATAAGTTGACCCATAAAAAACATGTTAATATTTTCTGTGTAATTTCCTGATCCCCTTAAAAGTTGATTCCCCAAATTTCTCTCTGCATTTTAAAATGTGCTATGGTATCATTAAACAAATCTTGCTTTCCATCTCAGTTCTATATCTCTGTGGGGAGTGATGAAGAAGAAACCGCTGTTTACTGTGAAGAACGCTCACGGGTCCCAGAACCCCAACAGTGCGCAAAACCCTGACACTACTCAAAACAAGCAGACTTCAGTTTACCAAGAGAATTGGATCACTTCCATATCATCCATGCAGTACACAGATTTGATTGCTTCAGGTAGACTGCAGTGTCTTTAGTACCCTATATCTCTGTGGTACTTGTTTCTCTATTTGGTTCCGGTTTATCTCATGATATGACAGGGTTACATGTAGTTCACTGGCTGAGTGCTCACTTGAGGTGTGATGGGTCATAGGATCATTCACCCTTGACCGACTTCATGTTTTGTTTCCCATTCCACGACTAGTATTTAAAGTCTGTGGTATGTAGTGTCCTGGCAAAATGCATATAAAAGCTCTTCTACTGCTTTTTCCATATGAGTAGCCAGTGTGGTGACAGTCTGTTTGATCTGTCTGGTGAATTATTGAAATGACCATTATATTAAGTACATGCCAAAGAGCTTAAATATGCAAAGTTGTGATTTTTATATTCAAATTTTGAATATGTTTGAATGATAGTTGTCTCATTTTGTTATATATATCAAAAGAACAATAAACATACACAAAAGTAAAATAGTATTGTAATAAATAGCTCTCATGTTTACATTATATGTTAACAAAACAAAGACTGATAAGAAACCTTGCACCCTGAAAAGGTTTTTTTTCTACAAAATATTTAATATTAAAAGTACATTGTATGTTTGCATATCGATAAAGTCTGAACACTGTTGACATGTTTTTCGTGGTTCACCTAGACTTAACAAGAACATTGTTTTTCCGTGAATGTGCCGTTCCGTAAAATCATTATTTAGGTAGGTTAGGGAGGCTTTTCTTACTTTTTTACTCTTATGGTTTTTTTACTACATTCACCCCAACGGATCCAGATAAAATATTATGTATGTGCACTTTCCACCTACATATTAATAAAATTAATTAAAAACAACATAATACATTGAACAAAGATGCAATTAGGGTCAGTTCTGGGGTTTTTTAGGTACACAATAGGGTCGAGTTCCCAGAAACACAATTTGTTTTTTTCTTAGAAGAAAGTTAAATCTGGAAATGTATGTTCCACATGTCACCATTACCGCAGTCATTCCTTTCCTTTCAGCAGGGTCTAAAGATGGCTGCGTCAGGTTCTGGAAGTGTGGAGAAGACTTCAAATCACTCAAGCAAATCTTTTCAGTTCCACTGGTAGGCAACCATTTCTTACATGTTTCAGTCGGGGACTTTTAAAAAATTAGTTTTACCATGTATATATAATTGAAAGCAAATCTGATGGGAAAGAGCATTTAAAGCTGTAGTCTGTAATGGCAATGGGTGTCTTCTCCCATTACAATGTGCAACAGAGTGGGCTGAATTTACAAAGCCTGTTTATGTCTCAAATGCCTGTAACACACATTTATAGTGTTCAAACGCCTGTTTATGTCTCAAATGCCTGTAACACACATTTATATTGTTCAAATGCCTGTTTATGTCTCCAATGCCTGTAACACACATTTATAGTGTTCAAACACCTGTGTTTAAGAAAAACAGGCTTCGTCAATTTGGCCCTGTATGTTTGACATTTACATGTAGTAACAGTTCATTATGCTTATAGCTTAATGTTAAGCAAATGTTGCTTTAATACAAATGTATTAACAAAAAAAACAATGGCATGTTTTTTTTATGGTGGATATTTTTTTGAATTGCAGGGGTTGCAATGACACAAATACATACTGAATGGTGCCATACATTAATAGATATATAGATATATTATGTGCATTTTACTGATTAAACAGGGTGCTGTGTGGTATTTTGTAGTAGCATCATCATTTTGGAACAAATGCAGTTGTCATTTGTTCCAAAACGATGATACTACTACATTTGTATAGTTAGGTTATTTATTGTTTGGCTACACTATAATAACATATACTTTAATTAACCTTAAATCTTCTCTAGAAATATCTTCCAATAAATTGAGCAAACATGAAGTATTAACTCCAGAAGAGCAAACTATAATGTGGGCAACGGGCAACTATATTTACGTGCCCCTATCCACAGAGGTTCAGGCACGCCCACTACGGAATTAGCCTCTGACTTCGCCAGTGACTGACTCCGGAGCGGGGGGGGGGGGGGGGTAAGTTTGAGGTGGGCGGAATTTGGAAAAAAGCCATTTAGTGAGCGCGGACCAAATAGCAGACACTTCATAAACTTGAAGTAACACCGAGTGGGAGCCGTGTTCTGATTGGCTGAATTTCGATTCCTCGGTGAAGCCTGTTTTTTACCTAAGTCTACAAAGAGTACTGCATACCGAAACATGTCTGGACTCTAAATTTTTAGCCAAAAATAGTTAAGACTGCTCGGCCGAAAAGTTTTAAGGTGATTTTGAGCAATTGAACGGGCGCCAAAATAAAATGCGTTAGACTATTTATAAAAAAATAAACATAAGAATTTTGAACTGCTTCCAAAACGTTTAAAGTCTAACTAGCCCAATAAAAGAGGTTAGTACTCACGGAGGCAAAGGTTGTTAATGTGGACCACAATACCAGACGTACACCAGTATTTAAGGAAACAGTGAACTGTAATAAGCTATCATTTCAGATAAGAACACTAAAACCACATCAGCTTACACTGTACCCAAGCTGGAAACATTAGAACAGGCGCAGCGCATGGGTGATAGTGCTATTGTTACTAAGTTGTGTAAGGTGTCATACATGCTTGTGCAATTTGTAACAAGCCAAGATACCTAAAAATAGTAATCAACTTGTCATTAAGAATAAAATAATTAAAGGTACACAATCTGTTGTAATTCATTACCCGTTTATGGAAATAAACTAATTAATTACATGAAAACAAATAAAACCAATGCATTAATATAAAACAATAATTATATACAAATATCCACAAGTCAATATTATTACATTTCATTGAAAAAACAAGACAGAAGGTTAATGCTTAGTGAAAGACAAGTCAGTATAGTGGTCTTACACCTACCCACAATCATTAAAACTAACTCTGGATGGGAGTTGGTACCAGGGTGCAAACTCAGTACCTACCATCCTCAAGTCTGATGACTTCATTAAACCTTCAATAGCAGTGTTACTGTAGTGGGGAATTCAGCCATCGTAAACCTTCAATAGCAGTGTTACTGTAGTGGGGAATTCAGCCATCGTAAACCTTCAATAGCAGTGTTACTGTAGTGGGGAATTCAGCCATCGTAAACCTTCAATAGCAGTGTTACTGTAGTGGGGAATTCAGTCATCGTAAACCTTCAATAGCAGTGTTACTGTAGTGGGGAATTCAGTCATCGTAAAGCTTCAATATCAGTGTTACTGTAGTGGGGAATTCAGCCATCGTAAACCTTCAATAGCAGTGTTACTGTAGTGGGGAATTCAGCCATCATTAATGAGCCAGTTTTTACATTGAATTCTGTGTGTTTCAGAAAGGGTTTGTGAACTGTGTGAAGTTCTCCGGTGATGGTCAGTTCGTGGTGGCCGGCATCGGACAGGAACACCGTCTGGGTCGGTGGTGGAGGCTAAAGGAGGCCAAGAACTCTGTGTGTGTTATTCCACTTCACAAGAAAGAGAAGGAGAAGACATGACCTTCTAACTAACACTTGAATAAAACACTTGTAATATATAATGTTTCACTATTTCGTTCTGTTCTCATACATACATAGAGCAGCTTAAGTAAGTAATATTGTGGGGAATGGCGTGCGTCTAGTCATTAAAGGAACATTCCTGAGTTTGCTGCATTGTAAGATGTTTCTTACTAATAAAATATTTTCACGATTAAACTTACATATTAAATATATTTTCTTGTTTAGAATATCAGTGTCTTTATATTGAATGTGTTTCTGGTTGTCTTAATATTTGTCAGAAGTGCAAACTGGATTTTGTTTTCCAATTTCGTACGTACGAAAAGTTTTTTTAAAAAATTAGGAAATAAAATGAAATTTAACTTAGTACAAATATTAAAATGATCAGAAATTACAATCGTTAAAAAGTCTGTTAGTCGATAACATCTTAAAAATTGCAGCAAACTCAGGAATGTCCCTTCAAGAGATTGAAAATATAAATTAAATAGTAATATATCTAAAAGGAATATGAGTGTCAGCTTCTCTTGATCCTGATAAACATGTACATAAAGGGACAATAATTTTGTGAGTAATTTTAAGCAGACAGGTCACAGGTCAATCTGATGGCTCTACATTTGACACATCGGTAGACATCAGCACATGGATGAATATAGTAGGATAATCTGTTTGGGTTTGAAGAAAATTAGTGGTCATCTGTATTTATTCTTTTGCCAATCAGCATTTTCGAGTGAGAAATGAGACCTTCTAAATATGAATCCAAGACAACTTTTAGTACAAGATTAATTTTACAATTTGGGTGTTCTCAGAGTATACTTAAATTACATAGTGAGAACGACCTGTAATGATTTGACTGGAAATAGTTTTTAATAGATAAAAAATTACAATAGTTCTGTTATATTTAAATATGAATTGTCTCATTGACTTCATATGCTGGGGGCAGGACATAGCTCAGTGGTACAGCACTCGCTAAATGAACGATCGGTCTGGGATCGATCCCCATTGGTGGGCCCTTTGGGCTATTTCTCGTTCCAGCCAGTGCACCACGACTGGTATATCGAAGGCCGTGGTATGTGTTATCCTGTCTGGGATGGTGCATATAAAAGATCCCTTTCTGCTAATTGAAAAGAGTAGTCCATGAAGTGGCGACAGCGGGTTTCCTCTCAATATCTGTGTGGTCCTTAACCATATGCCCGACGCCATATAACCGTAAATAAAAAAATGTGTTAGAGTGCATCGTTAAATAAAATTTCATTTTATATGATGGATATCATACAGCTTATTAGAAGAAAACAAATGGGTAGATATGAATTGTAATGTTACTGGATCAAAAGAGATGATTTATAGATGTGGATATATTTCTATACTACTGGTATAGCCTATACATGTATCATTATTTTAATTGTTTACCTGGTGTGGACATATTCATTGTAATATAACGCTTCATTGCCTTAAATCTAGTACAAAACGGAGATCTAGGCCTATTAATAGCTGACAATTGTCCCAAAATGTTTTATAATTATTTTCTTGTGGGTACAGGTGGGTTTATGTAACCTATGCTGCATAATCGCTATGGTCTTTGTTGTCTATATAATAATTTCTGTATTTTGGTTGTGTGTGTGGTGTGTGTGTGTGTGTGTGTGTGTGTGTGTGTGTACATGTGATGTTCATATAATTATCGTCTGGGGTTCAAGCAGATGTAAATCCACTGTCCCGTGTCTCCGCCCTGAAAGATGTTACAGCAGGCAGCCTAACCCCAAAACCGCCGGGCTGTTTGAGGGACGGCGTCTTGAAGACGTCATCGGTGCTGCCGTCGTTGACGAGACTGTTTAGATCAGACGTGGTTATCCACTGCGCATTTCCGGTTTTTGTGTTGTAGACGTACCTCCATTTGGTGTCTGGAAGATACACCAACATGTTGCAAAATCATTCTCGTCACAAGCGGGGGGGAGGGGGGAGGGTTTCAAATTAAATTTCATCCATAAAATGTATTAATTCATTACAAATTAACCCCGTTTAAAAAGAAAAATCTTATAAAATCTCGTGTAGGTCTATTTAAATTGTGTTTGAGTTGGTTATTTACTCTGTGACTGAACTTTGACATAATGACCGGGGGCGAATGCATTATATTGTGTTCAAATGTTATTAAACGATTTTATTTCCATTTTTATGTACGAAAGTAACTACCTTTGTTTTTCTTTTCTTTTTCTATTACTGGGCAAAGCAATTCAGCGTTTGAATATTGGATACATTCGCTAATGTTCGTTAGCAATAATCTGTATCATAATCTAATCTGTATTTTGTCAATAGTAACCAAATGGCTACTGAAAACTTGAAAACGGGAAATTATCAACTAAATTAGTAGTTATATTACTACTGTATTATAATTCTTAGTTAACTTATTTTTACAAATGTTTACGTTTTGTTACATTTTCAAAACTGTTGACTTTTTGTTAACATTGCTTTTATTCACGTGTTGAGTCGAGTACCCTGTTTTATTATTTCGAGCCAGTGCAGCTGTGCTTGCTATGGTGCTGCTGCATGTTATACCTACATAATGAACTAGAGCATTCTACACGTCAGTATAATGCAATAAAAGCAAATATTAGTACTGCCACACACAAGTTAATTTGTACGGGATATGTTTAACAATAGAAAAGCAAAACACTATTTTGTAATGTGGTGGAATCTTTTTAAATTCCACCAAAAAGTAATTTTAAAGTTTTTAAACACTGATTTCTATACCAGATTTTAAAATATACTTACCTGTAATATTTGTATTTTTCACAGCTCTTTACATTGCTTTTACGTAATTATACAATTTTTGTTTTAATGTAAGTGGTTTTTTAATATAAAAAATTCTTTTTATGACACCCATAGCCGAAGTTTATTTTTGTTCTGAGGTGTTATTAAAAAAGTAATTAAAAGATCATTAAAAAACCCAAAATCTTAACGACCAAGGGTATGTGTAAGTGTGTCATGCAACTTGTTGGATGGATGGGTGGATGATTTCAGTCCTGTTTTTCCAATGTTACACCACTGGTATGTTGCATAGTGTGGGAAACAGTAGAACGGAGTAGTTCCGATAAAAATATACTACACGCACTACTGATATTTCCCGGAAACGTTGAGTATATGTTTGTGTTTGTCTACTTTAATAATGTGTTTTCTACAACTGTTAAATGATATGAATGATTGTTAGTTTTAATGACCGGTGATCTCCGCGTGACTGTAATGCGGTGGATGATCCTGTTTCCCGTGTACGAACATCAGTCCTAAGACTGCCAATCTAGCCTAATTGAAGTAACATCTTGCTGGTCGAAGACTGCCAATCTAGCCTAATTGAAGTAACATCTTGCTGGTCGAAGACTGCCAATCTAGCCTAATTGAAGTAACATCTTGCTGGTCGAAGACTGCCAATCTAGCCTAACTGAAGTAGCATCTTGCTGGTAGAGCTATACGAAGCCAGCGGTACGCAGTGTCGTTAGTCGTGTTCAGCGACAAAGAGTGACGTTTAAGTTCGCGCGAACTTTTGACTGGTCTGATCTGTCGTCATTGTGGTTTAACGTCAACCATTATAAACTAGACTAGCGAACGTTTTTCTGCTCGGTCTTGCTGAAATCGGCATGGGAATATTTTGTTTGACAAATCAAAACATTGCTGGTGTAAAGTCCTGTTAATCGAATTACACGAATCCGAGGTGAGATCCTAATTTTGTGAGCTTCAATAAAGACAAGGCGGAAGACGAACATTAATTCATTCATTAATCCTTATTTTAGTGCTTATATACATTTACGGTTTAAAAAACGCTGTCCTGGGCACACACCTCGGCTATCTGGCTGTCTGTCCAGGACAGAGGGTTAGTGGTTTTGAGAGAGAAGTCGGTGGTGTAGTGGTCTTGCACCTACCCAATGAGTCGTTAAAACTCGCTCTGCGTGCGAGCCGGTATAGCTTAACCACGAAGAGTAAAAAATGAAAGTGAAAAAAAGATTGTACAACATCGGTCACTCTAATGCAGCCAGTCCTACAAGAGGATCTATTCTGCTGCCTGTGGGATGTACGCTCTTCTGTTGACCTACCTTTGTTAAGTGTAAACAGCCAACATGAATCGATGGAATTTGAATCACATTGTCCTTTTGCGATGATTTTTGATTTTGAACTTATTTTCGTGCTTATATCCAATTAAGGTTCAAGCACGCTGTCCTGGGCACACACCTCAGCTATCTGGGCTGTCTGTCCAGGACAGTGGGTTAGTTGTTAGTTGGTTAGTCGTTAGTGAGAGAGAAGAGGATGTAGTGGCCTTACACCTACCCATTGAGCCCTTAAGAACTCGCTCTGGGTTGGAGCCGGTACCGGGCTGCGAACCCTGTACCTACCAGCCTGTAGTCCGATGGCTTAACCACTGCGCCACCGAGGCCGGTCTTTTGCGATGTTACACGTAACAAACACATCTTTGCATATATAACTACTTTATTGTGTAAACAGCATAAAATGGTAACAAATATTTTGATTGATGTGAAGTAGTAATGATGCTGATACGGGAAAAATAAATCCAATCCATAAAACGCATAAGTTGTTTGATATTTGTGTGCAAAATAAAAATGATTACTATTTTAGTACAGTTATAGCATCTGAGAAAAGACCAGACTTGATGTATAGAAAAATAAACACCAAAAAAATAGATCCTGTAGACACAACCTTTTGTATTTAAAAATAAGAAGATTACATAATGTGTTTTGTTGGTATTCTCGATATTTTTTTCATTTATTTATTTATTTATTTATTTTATTTGTATTAACAATTTGTGGGTTTTTCTAAATTGACAAACCCAAAAGCAAACAAGAACAACAAATTAGGCCTACATAATATGTGGGACAAAGCTTATTAAACATTTAACTGTTAGTCCATACCACATTATGGAGGGCAGCAAACATGTTTTGAGAAATGGATTTTAATCATGGCCTATATATATATATATATATACATGTATTAGTGAGGCATTTTTAATTTTGACTAATATGTATATAAATAAATGCTACTATAAGACAATAAACGGGGGGTGGGGGTGGGGGGTGGGGTGTAAGGAAAAAAAAAATCATATTTACATACGTCTATACAACGTCACAGAAATGCACAACATATAACACTACCATTTACCATTAGATATTAATCATTTAATTGTTGAGGATATGCATGGGGACAAGTCTAATAAATAAAACAAACTAAACCAGGTGGTACTACAGCAAAACTATATTTGCTATTATTTAAGTTCTAAAAACAAGTCTTTAAAATTAGCCTTGCCTATATACGGAATATATACTGAACCGCAAAAGAAACGCGACACGTGTGGCTGAGAAAATATGTTTCAATTTATTAATATCAAAGATAAATTTTGAAAAATCTGATAAAGTCAATTTATTGGATGCACTTTGACCACAGTCTCTGGGTCGTTTGCCTGTCTTCAGGTAGTGGGGGGATCCAGCACATCGAGATTGTAGGGCGTGACATGTTCAATACCGTGTATGTCCTCCCTGGGTGTTCAAAACGGCCATACACCGTCGGTACATGGAGTGCACGAGGCGGTTCACAAAAGCCATTGGCACCTGTGCCCACACCCTCAGGAAAGCTGCCTCCAGTTGCACACGAGTTGTCGGCCGTGGGACCACCTGGTTAAGCCGTCTCTGGATTTCATCCCACAGGTGTTCAATCGGGTTCAAATCAGGGCTGAGAGCCGGCCACGGCATGGTTCTGATGTGCTGACGCAGGAAGTCCATGGTGATCCTGGCCGTGTGGGGGCGAGCATTATCCTGCTGGAACACGTGGTTATGGTGACGCGTGAAGAAGGACACTATGTGAGGTGTTAGAATCTGGTCAACGTAGCGCTGCGCTGTGATGCCATTCCCTCTGCCTGCACCAACATTTTGGAACAAATGGGGCCCAATTCTCTGATTCAGGCCTATAGCACCCCAAACCATGATGCTTTGGCCACCCCACGGGTCTCTCTCCAGGACACATGCGTCTCTGTAGCGTTCACCCCTCCTACGCCACACCCTCACTCTGCCATCCGAGTTGGAAACGCAGTACCGGCTCTCGTCAGAGAAGACTATCAACCTCCATTGTTGATGCCGCCAATGTTGGTGCTGTGTAGCCCACTGTAGTCGTGTCTGACGGTGGCGGGCGGTGAGGACAGGTCCTCGAGCGGGACGTCGGCAAAAAGGTTGTTGGCGGCCAGTCGACGTCGTACCGTGTCGTCACTGATGGGTCGCTGTCCAGTGCCTATGGTCGCGCGAGCTGTCATGCTGGCCGTTCTGAAGCGATCATGGAGGTGTTGCCGGTTGATGTAGCGGTCCTGCCTGGGCGTGGTCACCCGGGGGCGCCCGCTGCGGTGACTGTCTGCAGTGCTGTTGGTGTTGATGTACCGCTGCTGTAAACGATGGATGGTGCTGACATGGACATTGTAAGCGTTAGCAACAACCAGGGCACGCTGCCCGGCTTGCAATCGGCCGATAGCTTGTTCTCTCTGCGCTGCTGACAATCGGGTCATACCTGATGCGTGCAAATTACGAATGCCAGGAACGCGGTTCAAGTTGGTTTTTATACCAATAACCTCCACGAGATGCACGTGCATTTCGGTTTTCATGACAATTGTTTGCGACTGCCACCCACGGCCTTCGAGACAGGTGCGTTTTGGCGTGTCGTTTCATGGAAAGTTGAAAGGGTACCTGCAATTTGGGTCTCAGTCATAAACCAGCATGTCTTGTAATATTGACAGTTACATCCCCGAAATAAATTGTTATAATTTACCATATAGAAATGACATTTAAAAATCTCGCGTTTCTTATTATATAAGTTATATTATCTGTTAAGTCTTTCTTATTAAATATTTGTTAATAATAATAATATAAAATTCTCGTTTTAACTCATAATTAATGTCGGTTGCAAAACTGTTCCAGTGTTATATTCATCGGAATCGACCCAATCAGAAAACCTGTTAAGAAACTGTTTTACAGTAAATATATAATACAGTTTTAAAATATAACAATGGACGAAGTGAATTGTATATACCATAGTTATATATATCTAACTTCCAGTGTATGAAAGGATGAAGCGTTTTTTCATAATCACGTGAATACATATGTTTAATATCTTGTGATTTCTGGTTCTACAGTTAAACAAGTTTCGCAGCTATATAAGCGTATAAACAGTTATAATCAAAATACTATTAGACTTTATTTCTAATTTTGCAACACTGAATATAATGTTTGAACTTTTTCGTGGGGGTTTTAAGTAATGATGGCATAGTTACAATTTATATACAAGTACATCCAAACATTTAACATATTGTACCGCTAGTATACGATTATCAGCAAACACAATCAATCGTTTTAAAATTATATAGATTATATATTAATGTCCTGTTTGGAATGTTTATTTTGAGGAAAGGTTGTGAGATAGTGACAGTTTATATACGCACAAATAAAAAGCCAATCACAGAGGCATACGCTGTTGTTTTGTTTCTGCTTGAAAAAAGGCTTCCATCTCGATCTTAGCTCAGCCAGTTGTATCGCGTTTTCACCAGGTGTGGTGGTGGTTTGGCTGACACCTGCTGGGTCAGCTTCAACACATCCAGCTCTTCTGTGGATTCAGCAGCCGGTTTCCTCGGCTTGCGGGCCAAATCCAACGGGTTGTGTTTACCCCTCTGAGCTATCCCTTTCGCCCAGCTAGCATAGAACGGATCTCTAGCTATGGCGTCACGCGTTGTTTTGAACCCGTGTGGTATCGAGCTCTGCCCGTGCCACGAAAGTCGCGGTCTGGCCAGAATGTTCAGCGACGGGTTCGATGACGTCATGGACTGTAATTCGTCACATGTGCTGTGGTTGTCGTTATCTGGGGACGCATTTCCGGCAGGCGACTCGCCCAGACCGGAATCCATGCTCCGACTGCTCGACCAAGAACCATCTTTGGTCGACAGGAGCTCGTTGTAGCTGCGATGGTGCGGTGCTTTTAACTCGCTCGACAGGAAAGTAAATCGCGCTGGTTTCGATTCGGAATCGGAATCTGGAGCAGACGACGGTTTAAGAGTTAGAGGGACAGCTTGTATCCTCTTCGTTAACGGCTTTGGCGACGTCTGGCTTGCTGGTTTGGGCCTGTTGATGGCGGTGCTGGTGAGACTCTGCTTTATGAAAGGAACCGAGCGATGTCCGGTATGGGCAACAGTCGTGCTTTCTGCTGGGATCTTCACTTCTGAACTGTCGTCTGCTTGTGCAGAAGGTTCGGGACTTTTCTCGATGTTGCGTTCTGTTGTTGGAGTGGATGTCACGTCCCTCAGCACCTCTCCAGTTTTAGTGTTGTAAACGTAGGGTTCCTGAGTTGCTGTAAAGGTAATCTACGTTAAAGCATCAACATCACAATGCGTAAATCGTAAACAAGAATAGTTGTAAACCATTGCATGCACATTTTAATGACGCATATCCATTTACGTCAACTAACTACAACATTCACGGAAATATTACTTTTTCAGTTCCATACGTAAAGTAAGTCTACATCTCACCTACGAAGATATTTAACAGAGAAATATCTATATCCAAAGAATAAAAACTTTAAGATGAGGCAGATTCAGAAAGTAGTTTAATTTTTCGTTTTTAATTTATTACGATTTTTTGTAGTATCGCAAAGTTACGGTTTTTGTTTAAATACGTTTACGATAATCGGCAGCACTTCAGTTGTCAATTCTGCTGGGGTGTCGTTGAACATTCATTTATCTAGTTGTCAATTCCGATACTTTAGAAGAGAGGTAATAACGGAAGGCTTGCTGTCAAAATTCAAATCTCGTTTATTAACTCCCTTGCTTGGAAGCTCTGGTTTCAATAACGGAATTATGATGTACAACATATGACCTGTGGTTAAATTAAAGCAGTTTACACCGTTCAACATCCGACACTGATGTTACAAATGCTTTCGGCAGTAACTATTTACCCTAGTTTAAAAGAATCACTTGTTTTGTAAAGCTAGCAACGACATCTCTAGCCGTACCGAGAGTTTTGCCTACAGACTAGCAAGGTACGCTTTATATGCTCCTCTTTTTATTATGCAGTTAGTCTGACTATTTCTGTTAAAATTGACACTATGCAGCAGACATGGGGTAATCAGTAATCGTAATCGATTACATATTTTCATGTAATCGTAATCGATTACTCTGTTTGAGAATACCATGTAATCGTAATCGTAATCGATTACATTGCTAATGTAATCGTAATTTATGATTACTTCAGTGATTACTACACTACGATTAAAGTTTCAAACTGTATGAACTTGCACTTTTTTGATGATTATATATTAATCATTATTATAGCATCCTTCAATATACATGTATCTTTAAAGTAATACCTACTAGCAATGTAAACAAAGTATGTAACTTAGGAAAATATTTATAAAAAATAATAGGAAGGCGTGAATTTACTTAGTTTTAAATAGAGTTCTGTACACATATTATTATATTCTCCTTAACTGTTTTATACCAACACCTTCCATTATGTCTGTAAATGGTTATATTATGTTATAACAGACATAAGCTTGTGAAAACATGCCTATTAACCAAACCTCTTTGATATGCTAGGTAACAACTCAAGTAACGGTGCTAGTAGTTGGGTGCAGCACTGAGCAAAGGGACTATCCTGGGTTTGTATCCTTTTAACATGTATTATTCTGGTGTCACCGGTAACAGTGACGTCTCGGCTCAAACTCGATCTATTGTTTTCTATATTTTCATTTCAGGCTAATGTTGCATTTAAAACCATTATTATAAGTAAGTATTTTAAAAAACGTATCTATGTGTTCATCTATAATGTGTTTGGTGTTTGCTATGTTTTTTTATTCAAATAAAACAACGACCAAACTAATATCGAAAGAGTCAGTTACACATTGCCTAATATATATTTTTTATTAAAAGTTGTGACTTTTTTTTTTCCTGTGACGTTTTCTCCTGTGTTTTTTGGTTGTTTTTTTTGTTTGTTGGTGTTTCTTTTTTTTTTTCTTCTTTTTTTTTCTTCTTTTTTTTTTGGGGGGGGGGGCGGTTTATGGCTTTTTACCTGTCAAGTGAATCAGTTAATTTACAAGTTGACTGAAATAATTGATTCTCCAGAAGTCACGTGGCAAGAAAGTGCTGGAGCAAAATATTTTCTGAACCGGTAGAACACTAAAAAAATATCCTATTATTTTAATCTTTCTTTTTTAATTTGTGGGTTATATTACTTTATATCAATGGTTACCTAAAATTGTAACGATTGTAGTGATGCTTTGGAGGGAGGGGTTATATATGTTAAATAACGTATTGCTGTGCGTAAATTTGGTGGCCCAGTCAAGCTTACAGACAAGAGATTACGGTTGTGCGCTGTCCGTCTGCAGTCATTAAGACTAACAAAAGCAAAGTCTGCCACAGTCCAACCGATCGCATTCAACACTTTTGATGTATTGTCAAATGATCACAGTTGACAACTCGTACCTTTGATAACTGTAAACTATATGTCTTGTTTTATGTGACACTGAACTAGAGCAGTTCGGCGATTAAAGGGGCATTCTTGGGTTTCTTTTAGCAGCTTGGAGATTAACACACATGTAATTACGTTTTGTCGTTAAATATAATAATATGTTTTAAATATTCATGTAATAAGTAAAGTTTGTTTTGTTTAACGACACTACTGTAGTACATTGATTAATTAATTATGGACTATTGAATGTCAAACATTTGGTAATTTTGACACAGTCAACAAAAATAGATCATATTTGTGAAAATGTAATCATGATTGTAATCATGATTACTGGGCAGTGTAATCGCAATCGTAATCGATTACTTTCATTTTCCTTGTAATCGTAATCGTAATCATGACATTCTTAAGTAATCGTAATCGTAATCGTAATCGATTACTTTTGTCATGCAATCGCCCCATGTCTGCTATGCAGTTTGATCAACGTTTTTATGGTCAGTAACGGTGATTGAATGTGTCGAACAGGCGATGATTCAAGAATGGTATAATGACGGTTTTTTATCCACACAATTTGGAGAATGTTTTTCTTTAGATATATAATTATTATTAGCATACTAATATCTAGTACTGACAATCTGTTGAGAACGTTATTATACATGGAGCAAGCTATGACCTACTTTAATATTAAAACTAGCAAATACTATATGAAATGATCACAGACGTCGCCGTTTAAGGAGAACTATCACTCGCTCATCATTACTCCTCTGGGATTTGTTCAAGGAAAGTGATATTAAACTGTTAACGTGTGAATTTATATGGTATCAGCAACTCTTAAAATCTAAGTCAGGATAGCAATTAATCATCTCCTCGTAGTTTGTGTTTTACGCCGAGGTCTGTGATCAGTATATTGAAATGTTTGTTTTCTTTTATCCTGCAATCACATCCTGCAATCACATCCTGCCAGTAGCATAAAAAACAAGTCACATGGTTTTCAGTTGGCTGGAATTTTTACTTTTTATATATATTGACAATCAGATACTTTGAATTTATTAGTTTACATTACATATGTTAGAACTGTTTCGATCCTCCTACACAAACAGGCGGCATGCATCACCTAAATAACATATTACAAATACCCAGTTTGCTTACATTGAATTGTCTTTCATACCTGTTAAGAACTAAAACTAAACAAACTGCCATTCCCCATCCCAATTTCTCGTTGGATTGCAGGATATTAAAAAAGACAAACAAAACGACTGGTTAATGACGTAAGATGTGAGTTTTATTTTAGTTTGGGCAGAACTCGGTGAGTTTCTCTTACCTTGACAAGATAAAGCCCACTACTACGTTGTTAACCAGTTAGTCGTATTTTCATGTACTTAATTGATTCATTTGGCATAAAGTACACTGCGACTAGGTTTATCAAATACTAGTTCCAACTAATGCCGTGTTCTACAGATTATGCTTTCATATTTTGTTAATTTTTACTTATTAAATTTCTGCTTATCTTTTTTCTACGTATCCATGAAAACAAAATAAAATTGTTACTTAATACGTACTAGAGATAAGCGAAATACGTACGGTCTGATCTGGTAAAAACGTCAAATAAATGACTGGATATTCGTATTCTGATTCTTTTCCCTGTTTTTTTTAATTCGAAAATGTTTTTTAAAATAAGCCAGACGTATGCAAATAAAAATATTTTATCAAATCAAAAACTACTTTACACCTAAGCCAACACATAAGCCAACTATTAATAGCATTTTATAAATGACTAAACGGCGAGCATAAATTATGCATCAAATAAGCAAATCCTGATTTATATGTTTTTCTAAATGTTAAGATATGCTTACAATGTTTGTTTAAACTACACACACGTAGCCTATGATCAATTCAATTTTACCTTCATTGAATCCAACGCCATCAAACGTCTTCCCTTCGATGATGAGCGGTTCGTTCGTGAAGAGAGACCCCGACCTACTTTTCCTGGCGCGCTGGCTCTCTGGCAGCGGTTCAGAGACTTCGTCAATATCATCGATGCTCATGTCGTCCAGTGAGATTTTCTCAGCTTTCTCTGGAGGCTGCAGCACAAACAGACATGTATCATCATGAACCACATCGAGGGAAGAGATGATACGAGACAATGCCTTGAATCATTCAACTGTTGTAACCCCACGCGTGTTCCCCTCCCACCCCCACCCCAACTCTTCATATCCCGGACGGAGGAGCCGGCGAGAGCCGACAACTGCGCCCATGACAGGCGTGCGCTACAACAGTTTGTCTTGAATGTGCACGTTCAATCATATGTTCTGTCCTGACTGTTGTAGTAAAGAGGGCCGAATTTACCAAGCTTGTTTTATAAATGTATCTGTTGATACCTTATCAGCCGACAACAACGCTAGGGATTAGTTGGTTCTTTATTTATTAAATTATTTATTTAGTTAGCTTCATTTGGTTTTATAAATGTATCTGTTGATACCTTATCAGCCGACAACAACGCTAGGGATTAGTTGGTTCTTTATTTATTAAATTATTTATTTAGTTAGCTTCATTTGGTTTTATAAATGTATCTGTTGATACCTTATCAGCCGACAACAACGCTAGGGATTAGTTGGTTCTTTATTTATTAAATTATTTATTTAGTTAGCCTCATTTGGTTTTATAAATGTATCTGTTGATACCTTATCAGCCGACAACAACGCTAGGGATTGGTTGGTTCTTTATTTATTAAATTATTTAGTTACTTAGCTTCATTTGGTTTTATAAATGTATCTGTTGATACCTTATCAGCCGACAACAACGCTAGGGATTAGTTGGTTCTTTATTTATTAAATTATTTAGTTAGTTAGCTTCATTTGGTTTTATAAATGTATCTGTTGATACCTTATCAGCCGACAACAACGCTAGGGATTAGTTGGTTCTTTATTTATTAAATTATTTATTTAGTTAGCTTCATTTGGTTTTCATTCTTCTTTTTTTTAAATTATTATTATTATTAATCTATTTGTTTATTTTACTTCCTTCTATTGTTTCGTCTTTCCTTTTTGTGGTAACATGTTTATTACTGTCATAACATATTATTTGTTTTCTTGTATAGTGTGTATCCTATAATATTAATGTAAAGTAGTGATACTAGAGCCCCTAACCCTGGCATTACCGTATGTCTTTTCTGGGGATAATAAATTTTAAAAAGCGCCTGTTTTTCTTAAACGCAGGTGTTTAAGAATTGTAAATCTATGTAGTTACACACGTATAAGAAATAAAGACTACTTTCTGCGGATGTAGAGTTATTTTTAACACCAGACCATCATAATATTAAACATCTGGGAGAGATTTAGTTTTGTGACAGATTGATGCCAAGATAAAGTGCGTAACGTCAGGGATCAGTAGTATCAGTAGTAAACTCTTCTGGTTTTTCCATTCCAGCAAATACTCAAGAGTCAACGTATTGACAGAAATAACTGCAACACTAAATTAATAATAACAGATCAGAAATAGGAATAATTAAAGTTCTTAAATAATACTAACGAATAAGGGACAGAAACAGCATTCTGAAATACTTCTAAAGCAATACATGTCCCCTTCCGGGCCCAACAAATGTTTGTATCTCCTAAATTCAAGGGCCATAACTGTGAAAAGTGAGTAAACCTGATCTGTAGCGATACATGATAAAGATATATAAAAAATTCATATCAATATATTCAGGCATTGCAAAAACAAAAAAGTTTGGAAAACAAATTTTTGTATCTCATAAGTTCAAGGGTCATAACTGTTCAAAATGAGTAATTCGCCGTGAAAGTCAAACTTTATTTGTAACCGTACATGTTAAAGCTATATACATCAAGTACCTCAAGTCATTGTGGGGGAAAAAAAAATCCAAAAACTATATGTGGGACAGACAGACAAAGTTAATACTAAGAAATCAATTCAGGAACACCGATAGTACCTCAGGAGCGTGTTTCGATTTGGTAGCAGAAAGAGTTTTCTTCGTGGCTACTTTTCCTAGCGTTTGCTTTGACTTGATGACCGGTGCTGCTGCAGAAGAAGATGTGGTTCCAGCCGTTTTCACTTCCTTTGGTTTTGGTGCTGCCAGGGACAGGTATGTGCTGATGTGGTACGGGGGAGGAGGCGAACGAGCCGATGTTTCGTGTTCTAAAATAAAACACAATGCACGACTCTGTACTGGATATTCTTGTGAAATAATGTTTAAAAATAACTATAGTTATCATAACACCCGGTACCAGTTATTCTCGTGAAATAATGTTCGAAAACAAGCTTCTATAGTTATGAACGTCTTTTCGCTATTATCAATGGAAACGGTCATCTAGCTCGATCTGAAACACAAGTCTGTGTGCTTCGCCGTGAAAAAAAGAAAATTAAGTGGAGTGGTTAATTAATCCCCTAACTTATGGGAAGCCAATTAAGATATACCATATTGATGCCACATGCTTTGGAAAGCTAAAACATACTCTCCTTGAACTAGTCTCAGGAGAGTGATGGGGAGGGGGAGTGATGGGGAGAGAGAGTGATGGGGAGGGGGTGATGGGGAGGGATAGTGATGGGGGAGGGGGAGTGAGAGTGATGGGGAGGGGGAGGGAAAGTGATGGGGGAGGGAGAGTGATGGGGAGGGAGAGTAAGAGCTCCTGTAAAATGGTGAAATCTGATCGTTACCGAGAACAGCAGACAAAGCGCCCCACGAACTGACTGTTCATGGCGAATTCATACATTTTGCGTGACCTAGATAACCAATTGCAACTAAATGATATCGAAGAAAGGCGTGTCACGGTAAAAAAAAACCCACCCAAACGGCGGCGATCTCTTCTACACTTCGTAACAGCCTCCATACTAAGAGTTTTTGTCAATAATAACAGTTTGGTTTGACGTAAAAGGAAATGAAAAAAAAAAAAACTGTTTTGTAAAACATTCTGTGATGTGGAACTTGTAAAACCACTGGTCAAGATTTAAAATAATAAACAACAATACTTGTGCATAGTGACGACTGTCGTCTGCTCGTAGAGTTTGAAGCTTTAACTTTTTTTTTAATGTTTTTTTTTACAAATTGTACATAAAGAGAGAATATATTTGTTACTTCTAATGTACTTTTCATTTTTATTTTTCGCCAAGCCAAACTAAAATAATGCCACCCCTCCCACCCCCCCCCCCCCCCCCCCCCCCAAAAAAAAAAAAGAAAAAGAAAAAAAAAGAAAGAAGAAGTAATAAACACTTAAACTACAGTTTGGTATAAATGGTTAAATAATAATAAAGCTATGCCCTGCTGCGTTCAGCCAGACCGAGCAGAAAAACGTCCGCCTGAGAGGTTTATGCGCTTCAGTTAAACCAAATGGAACGTCAGGAACCAATCAAATAGTTCTAGAACGTTAGAGAAACGTTCGCTGGCTGAACTTAGGGCTGGAGTGTTCAGCTTTAAGAATAGATATATCTGAAGTACACTGTAGCAAACTGATTTCATTACTTGGGGCTGGAGTGTTCAGCTTTAAGAATAGATATATCTGAAGTACACTGTTGCAAACTGATTTCATTACTTGGGGCTGGAGTGTTCAGCTTTAAGAATAGATATATCTGAAGTGCACTGTAGCAAACTGATTTCATTACTTGGGGCTGGAGTGTTCAGCTTTAAGAATAGATATATCTGAAGTACACTGTAGCAAAATGATTTCATTACAGGTGGGGCGGTCAATTTAGGTTCGATCCCCGTCGGTGGGCCCATTGGGCTATTTATCGTTCCAGCCAGTGCACCACGACTGGTATATCAGAGGCCGTGATATGTGCTATCCTGTCCGTGGGATGGTGCATATAAAAGATCCCTTGCTACTAATGGAAAAATGTAGCTGGTTTCCTCTCTATGACTGTCAAAATGACCATATGTTTGACATCCAATAGCCGATGATTAATTAAAAAAATCAATGTGCTCTAGTGGTGTCGTTAAACAAAACAAACTTCTGAAATATCACGTGAAGTAAAGGTGAAAATACGGACATCTTTACCTTTTAGTGGCGTGAGGTGAAAATACGGACATCTTTACCTTTTAGTGGCATGAGGTGAAAATACGGACATCTTTACCTTTTAGTGGCTTGTGGTCAGAATACGGACATTTTTATCTTTCACTGGCGTGTGGTTAAAATATGGATATGTTTACCTTTTAGTGGCGTGTGGTGAAAATATGGACATGTTTACCTTTTAGTGGCGTGATGGGAGGAAGAGTCGTGGACGTTGGCGGTACATTAGAAATCAGCGAAATTCCCGGGGATGTCGTGTTCTGCAATATGAAAATAGATAATCTATTAATGATATGTTCTTCAGATTTTTTTTAAAGTAATGTGAACAAAATCCATACGATGTTTTGTTGTTGTTGTTGTTTCGTTATTGTCTATGTGAATTTTGTTCATTGTTGTTGTTGGTGGTGGTGTGGTGTTCAACGTATAATAATAATTTGATTACACATAATTGAAAACATTTAAATTTTAACAGTTAATGTAATTCTATGAATAACGTACCTCAAATTTCTTGAACGAAAGACTGCTTTGCTTTTCTGAAACATAAAAAAATAAATAATAACTGTACAACATAACGCAACTCTGTTCTCTGGAATACAACACGTGGGCCTACATAAACGAGTTTAGCAATCAATGTATAGTAACAAATGGATCTGCATGCACACAACATGATGGCAATCACACGTCATTGTTTTAAAACACCACTGGATCTCGCCCGTACAGAGATACAGTTTAGTTTTCTTTAGATTTGATCAGGGATGACCAATAATAACGCTGGTTGTTCACGGTAAAACTTTGTCACAGTGAAACTATGTCACGGTGAAACTATGTCACGGTGAAACTATGTCACAGTTGGCACCTTTGATATGGCTAAGCACGTATAATGAGCCCATGTGTAGTAGCTCTTGACATTTGCAATGACAGATCCAGGCAATTTCGAATGGGGGCTTTGTTGAATTGAGTCGAGTAAATTTATTAGCGTGCCTCCAAACATGGCACAGACACGTATATCGCATGTCCAGTATATGGCAAGGACAGTGGCTGAGCATCAAACAGATCGGGGCTGTGTAGATTCCTCCTTTTTTACATTGTACATTTTTAAAGATATTTCAAGAGTAGGAAACGAGAGACCTGATGGAATTGGGCAGTGACTGGATTCGAGACCTGGTTAATGCGACTAGTTTGACAATGTTTTAAATCTAGTAAAACGTACCCTGCTTGGGAGCTGTTGTGATGTGTTGTTTCCTGAAATAAACCGCAATGCACATTTAATAACCAAACTAGTACAGACAATCAGTTACTATCACCTAATTCAGAAACACTTCTGGTTAAAACAATCACCAGTTAAATAAACTCACTGACTTCAGTAAGTTTTAAAATAGAAAATGTGTTTTTGATAAAGACTGTTTTCAAAAATACAATGAAATGATTATTTTCTTACATATTTTTAATAAAAAATTGTATTACTATTATTATTATTATTATTATTATTAATGACTTGTAGTATCGATATATGACATGTAATGTACCATAAGGGAATAATTGTATTGCATTCATCACAACTGATAGAGTGCAAAATCCCATTGTAGATTCCTAGATAAATTCGTGGATGTTTATCCCCGTTTCTTTTCTTTTAAAAAATAATGTGTATTTTATGTAATATGAATGTTTCTGCTATGTCTGTCATCTCTCTCTCTCTCTCTCTCTCTCTCTCTCTCTCTCTCTCTCTCTCTCTCTCTCTCTCTCTCTCTCTCATAAAATACCGTGTTAAACATTTAATAAATATGCAATGTTAACTAAGGGAAGGAACAGGTTAAATGTTTAAATTACATTTTCTTTTTCTTCTTGCACAACAGACAGCAAATCACAGTGAAGATGATTATGACAATTATCGCCACGATAACAAGAACGATAACTGCAATTCCTTCCGGCGAGGTGAGGAAATCTGCGGCACTGCTGTAACTTCCGTCCTGGTATGGCATGACGAGCTCGATGAGAAAACCCGATGTCGTCAGCGCCAACACCGGTGTTCCATCAGACGCCAACTGCAAGACCTGAAGGAACGAGTTTGTTTTGTTTAACGACACCAATAGACCACATTGATTTATTAATAATCGCCTATTGGATGTCAAACATTTGTTAATTTGGACAATTAATGTCGGACACTGGTGTTGTCTTGGTTAGGCAAATCTCTGTATCTTTCGCATGATTTTAGCGCCAGAGTGTCGTTTGAAAGATTCAGATAATTGTAGAACTTTTAACTTTATTATTATCTACGAAAACGGGTTCAAACCTAGATTTTTTCTATTTCTTCATCATTCATCCTTGATTGTGTATGAAGAAAGTTGCTCCTACTATTTTCACAAGGCGACATCGATTTCAAGCTAATACAATGACAAAGGCAATCTGACAAAAGCGAAATGTTTTATCATTCCCTTGGTGGCGTGGGGCCTTGTAGGGCCTGGTTAAGGGGCGGTGAAAGGAGTAATACTTCGTTTTTAATATCCGTTTTGCTAGTAACGACCGAATGAGCGAACGGTTTGGAATTGTTTCATACAAAAGAGCACCACACCGCTGTTGTTATCTGGAAATCTATTATGGGTGTACCTTGGTTTCTAAAAGTCCTTTTTCCACTTACAACAATGCACGATATCTCTGGTTAGAACTTGCCGTTCTCATTTGGACAGTATCATGATGAGGTATTATTCATAAAACGAGTGTGTGTGTGTGTGTGTGTGTGTGTGTGTGTGTGGCGCGCGCGTGTGTGTGTATGTATGTGTGTGTGTGTATATATGTGTGTGCGCGCGCGCGCGCGTGTGTATGTGCGTGTGTGTGTATGTATATGCGTGTGCGTGTGTGAGCGCGCGTGTTTATATGTTTAAATGGACTGTCATCAGTTTGCTGCTTTTGTAACATGTTAAATTTATTTATCGTTTTTGATGACTAAAATGACTTATTTAAAATACTTTCCAGTTTAGAATATCGTTATCTGTATAGACAATGTTTTTCTTGTCTTGTTTGTAGTAGCTCAAACCGGATATTACAGTACAATAATCTCGTACCATATATTACGAAGTATAATTAATAGTGACTGCTACAAACATTGAAGAAGTAGACCGCAAACGTTTTGGATATATAGACACTGGTATTGTGAATTAAGAAATGTATGTAATATGTCATTTTAGTCGCTAAAAAGGCTCAGTTAGTGTGAAACATCTTACAGCGGCTGAAAACACAGAACAGTCTCTTTAAATGACAACAATATTTGTCTATAGCTGTTCCATTTTAAACCGACTCCATTTCACCCTCTTTATTCATGGATAAATAGGACCCTTGACGTATTGCACCGGTAGAATGTTTGATAAAAAGATAGAATTATCGTTGGCTTGGTGAAACACCAGCAGGTGTTACGGGTGATAGTGACATATGACTCGTGTTTATCAACACCATGCACGCATGTACAAGTGCACATATATACATATACATATTTATGTGAACACACACACACACACAGACACACACACTCTCTCTCTCTCTCTGTCTCTCTCTCTCTCTCTCTCTCTCTCTCTCTCTCTCTCTCTCTCTCTCTCTCTCTCACACACTGGGACTCATACATATGTAAACATATCCATGGAAAACGCATGTTCATCCATCCATCCATTCATTCAATCATTCCTCCTCCCACACACCTACACGCCACGCCTACGCCGATTCACAACAAAACAAAAGCCACATACTAAAGCCGAGTTAATAAAGCAGCATTATTTCTACAAAGGGGCGGGACATAGCTCAGTGGTACAGCGCTCGCTTGATGCACGGTCTGTCTAGGATCGATCCCTGTCGGTGGACCCATTTGGCTATTTCTCATCCCAGCCAGTGCTCCACAACTGGTGTAACAAATGCCGTGGTATGTACTATCCTGTCTGTGGGATGGTGCATATAAAATTCCCTTGCTGCTAATCGAGAAAAGTAGCCCATGAAGTGGCGACAGCGGGTTTCCTCTCTCAGTATCTATGTGGTCCTTAACCGTAAATAAAATGTTGAGTGCGTCATTAAATAAAACATTTCCTTCCTTCGTTGCTATTTCTACAATATTATATCTTATCTGGCATGTTGTATACCAAAGCAAGTGGGCAGTTTTAGTCTACACACAATGTAGGTCACGGTCACTTGATCTGGTTTCTGTAACAGAGATAACGGTAAAAGAGTTCCACTCTGTAGGTTGTACTGTTATAAGTACCGCCATATTTGACACTATCACACTGATTTGGAGAAGAAAAAACCCAAACTAAGACCCGTAAATATGAATACTGCAATACTCGATTATAAAAGTAATATCTGCATAAAGTGAAAAACTTGCATGGCTCTGTACAACCTTGCAAATAAATGTAACTGGCACCACAATTTTCAAAAAACCTTCAAAACATCGACATTTCTTCTGTATAATTCAGATGTTGTCAATACTAATAATTTAAAAAGGGCCATTTTATAGGTGGGGTTTTTTTCAAAACAAAACGCACGAATAAGGCGGTCAAAGAAGAATATTTCCCACGACATTTCATTTTTGATGGGATGTTCCATTGTCACGGGGATCCTATAATACCCGTAACTGAATAAAACACGATTATCCAAATATCTCTCCTAACTGTATATCTATTAGATCTCTCTGTATCGGGCAGTCTAATACCCGAGTGGCTCGGCTCTAGGTATGATCAGAGATAAGATCTGATATAAATATATATATATATATATATATATAGCACGTTTAGTTCACTAGAAAACAAAACAAAACACAATACACTTTGGAATCTGTATTAACCTACGCTGACAAATGTACTTGCCGCAGTAGTTAATTAACTACAACAATATAATAACAACCCAGAACTAATCACTTAATTAGTTAATCACTAGGTGTCTAGTTTAGACAATATTCTAATCACTTCACCGTGATACACACACGTGTGATAATTGAGAAATGCTGCCAGGGGAACTTAATTAATAAAGGAATTACAACTCTATTCCTAACTGGTTAATTTTTAATTAACCCTTAAATACTCATTCAGTAACCTTGTAAAACAGACGTAATACTGGTACCTATCACAATAAAGACAATAACATACAGTTTACCTAGGTCCTCTAGGATGACCGGCTAAGCTTTATCTTACCAAATACTCGTATAAAAATATTAGAACAGTGAAGCCTACAATTTACTTCGTCAGATTACCGGAGACACTGTCTAAAGAATATTGGTATAATACAGTATTAAAATATTTAAAGTCACATCAATCACATCAAGGTTATACAACAGAGCAGAAAAATATATTTACCAGTCCGGTCGGACACGTTCCCCTGGAGCCTTCCAAATGTTTCTCCCCGATATATCTAAAATCCTATCTATTTATTCAAAAATCTCAGAGACAACGAATATCGCCTGGGGGCACAACGCGGTACCTCACCTATCATGTGATATTCCCACAACTCCCAGAGACGGTATTTTTTCTTAGATGACCAGACTTACTGTCGCCAGTTCGCTAGAAAAACCCGGTCGTAAACCGCACTATCTGAGGTATTACGTAACTACTGGCCACATGGCCTCCACGCATGGCCTCCACAGCTGGTCTAAGTGCATATTGGAACCGCACCTCTACCACCGTCGCGCGGGGGTATTACGTAACCAAGCTGCACATGGCCCTCTAAAACAATTAACATCGCCACAGGCGAAAAAATAAGAGCACGTCCCGTCACATCGATCAATGAGGTAAATTGCACCTAATAAGGCATAAGTAATAAACTGTGTAGATTAATGGAACCACTTGAAAAAGACACCCCACGAAAGTTTGTATACTCTACATTATCCAGTGATACTATAGGGTGTATACCACCAAATCAAATCCCAAAGACGACAATAGTAACATATGTGGCTAAAACTCCTACCTGCAGCCTATCAATCGACATAAACGCCACGGATATAATACTACCATCCCTCACCCTTAAAGTGAGTCAGAAAAACAACTGGGGGTCAAGCTGCTCATTTCTGAAATAATGATTAGCGTCTATGACTACCCTAGTTCCGCACAAAATTCGAGTACTTTTTTTTACAGGTACCCCAAATATGTTTCAAGCACAAGGTTACTTGACACAGTGGTACTAGATGAAATAAAATTGAATACATTTTATGCCCAGATGAAACTATTTTGATTGTCAACCAACACACTCACATTTATCACCAATCACAGCACATGTGGTGTTCACTTCTCTATCACCTCGAACTTTGACCCAGCTGGAAGTTATTTGGTTTAGTACTACCTATAGAGGCATTTCGATCTATTATTTTCAGTGGAAGAACACTATAAGGAACTAGCATATCCTTTATATCGTCCCATTTTAGAAAGAAAAAAACCCCACAGACTTGCAACTTAACGAATAGATTTTAATTAGACTAAAATCATCACAGTATTGATCTTTATATGTTTTAAACTTTTATTTTATAATAAAGTATTCTTACTTTGTTGCATTTTTTACTCTTATATTTTCTGGGGGGGTTTTCTTATTTTCTTCCAAATTCACTATCACACTTCGATTTTGGAAATGACACTCCCATAAGTGTATAAAAGTTGGGAGAAACTACAGGTGACATTAACACGATATCTGCAGGGAAATGGTCGCTATATAAGATGTTGATAGATTAAAACCAGTTAGTGTCATTCTGTGTCAGTTGTCGGCAGGTAGGGTCATACATTGATTTTTATATATATATATATATATATATATATATATATATATATATAAAGTACGTTTACTTACTAATAATGTGTAATACTTGTCAGTGCGACTGTGTGCGTGCATACTGAATAGTTGTTTTACTGAATAATTAAGAAGTATGTGATATTGTAATGATATATTAAATATCAAAGAATGTCAAAGAAGAAATTTAATATCAATATAGGCGTGCTTAAATGTCCGACTGTAACTTATTAAAAGATGATTCCCTAATATACTGGACTGGACTCCCATTTAACAATGAATCATTCATTTTAAAAAACCGGTCTAAATATTTTATTTAACGACGCACTCAACACATTTTATTTACGATTATATGGCGTCGGGTTTTCGGAGAGTGTCTAGTAGTTACTTCTGGCATTGTTAAGATGCGGGGACGGGACGTAGCCTAGTGGTACAGCGCTCACTTGGTGCGCGGTCGGTCTGGGATCGATCCCCGTCAGTGGGCCCATTGGGCTATTTCTCGCTCCAGCCAGTGCACCACGACTGGTATATTAAAGACCATGGTATGTGTTATCCTGTCTGTGGGATGGTGCATATAAAAGATCCTTTGCTGCTAATCGAAAAGAATAGCCCATGAAGTGGCGACAGCGGGTTTCCTCTCTATATATCTGTGTGGTCCTTAACCATATAACCGTAATTAAAATGTGTTGAGTGCATCGTTAAATAAAACATTTCCTTCCTTATTACAACACATTTACACGGCTTACTCATACACATTCTCAGCTAAATACTGCCGATAATTCTTTCATTGAAAATACATTTTATTTCTTAATAAAGAACAAATGTTTAGGCTCTATGTTATATATGTATATTGACCATCATACATTAACATATTTGTTATAATCATACACATCATAATATATATCTATAGACAAATAACTTTGACGTGTGTTTTATTCCAGATACCACCACAAGATGAAGCTCTTAGTCTTTTTACTCGCTATTGCAGTCGTCTACGGGTAAGTGTTTCACAGGCCAACACGCATAGTCCATGCCTAACCACCCATACACTCCTTGGTACCCATATCCCCCAACACCATCCATAAACCCTCCAAAAAACTCATTTAATAATACAAAATGTATTTTAAAAAATTTAAAAATCCAAAAACAATAACAAATATTATAGTGTGGACATGTATTTCTGACCCACCAGGTGGCGTCTGAGTAATGTTTCCATTGCTATAACCCGGACATCAAAGCCACACCGACCACTTTAAAACGGGTTGCTCTATGGTGTATAGATAGCTAGCATGAATACGCCGTAAGTTGTGGTTGAAAAAACCAGCATAGGAGTCCAGGACAGCGTGCTTGAACCTTAATTGGATATTAGCACGAAAATAAGTTGAAATGAATGGATGGTTGGAAAACCGGCCTCAATGGCGCACTGATTAAGCCATCGTACTACAGGCTGGTAGGTACATGGTTCGCAGCCCGGTACCGGCTCCAACCCAAAGCGAATTCTTAAGGGCTCAATGGGTAGGTGTAAGGCTAACACCACTAACCAACTAACAACTAACCTACTGTCCTGGACAGACAGCCCAGATAGCTGAGGTGTGTGCCCAGGACAGCGTGCTTGAACCTTAATTGGATATAAGCATGAAAATAAGTTGAAATGAAATGAAGTGGTTGGAAAAGACGTTTAAATTTCTTTCGATCCTGATTTTTGATGATACGTAAGAAATATAATAATGTTTGATATTGCACGCCACCATTCACAGTTTCACACATTTCAATACAACTTCTATATCAGAATATATTTTGTGAAAAAAAAATATATCGAGAGGGATACGTGGCTGCTATTTTAGGACGTACTCTACCTTGATAACTACCAAGCAAAAACATCAATAGGTTGACCTTGAAATTGTTCAGTTATCCAGTCTTATACCAAAGCACCGCTTCATGTTGCTGTCATGTAAGTGGCAATGTACCGTGGTTATCAATCAGTACTAACATTAACATCCCACTTCAAATAAATGGGCTATTGAAATACTACAGAACATTTTTAAAAGACATTTCACTATTATTACATTATATTTAATAACTAATAACTATTTTCCAAACCGGACTATATGAAGATGCTACAACATGTAACAACAAGTCAGAAATGGTAGTGTGGTGCATTAACCTCAGTGCATGGGGCCCAATTATCCTTCAACCTACTGATGACAACAAATTAGAACCAATATGTATGCGGTCTTGAGACTATCATCATTTTCAAACCGGGCAGTACGAAGGAAGACTTTCAAATTCCTAGATAGATCATAATCACCAACCATCCGAACGTGAATTTCAGTAGCACTTTGACTTTCGTTAATGCGAAACTTGATGATAGATCTTTGATCCAATCTGGTCAAATTTACGTATTAAGGATGGTAAGTTACGCAATATGTAGATACATGTGTATATATATATATATATATATATATATATATATATATATATATATATATATATATATACGAGCCGTGTTATTACAGAATAGCGTTGTTGTATGAAAGAACAAGATATCCGAAAAACTCAAACATATGTTGGTGTACCAAACTTTGGTATCTAGTTGTAGGGACTTTTTCAGTGCCTGTCATACACAATTTAGTACAAACTACTCAGCATTAAACAGCCAAACTAATATTCCAAATTGTATAGCCTACACAAGTTAGTAAAAACTTATCTGTATTAAGCAGTAAAGTATTTTTATAAGTCGGCATTGAAAAGATTCTTCAATGGCTGTCAAGTTGTGTTCCGTGCATAGATTTCGTCGCAAGTACATTCTAACGACGTAACCTGTTTCCGCCATTCACAGTCGCCAAAACAATTCTATCGAGCATTATGTTACGCCACGGAGCTCTTATATTAATTGAATAAAATGATCATCTGATCATTTATCCATCTCTCTCTTTCTCTGTTTGTCTGTCTATCTATGTCTGTCTGTCTCTCTGTCTGTCACTGTCTATCTATCTGTATGTCTGTCTGTCTGTCTGTCTCTCTGTAAATCAATTTATATTCTATGTATTACAGACAGAACGAGAAGACATGTATTCACTCGAACCACGACCAGATCGTGGCTGACAAGGTAGTTCAGAAGGTCTACCAAGACATGCACAAGGGGCGTGGCCCTGACGAACCTATCTCGGAGACCGACATCGCCTTCGAGTTCGTCGCCAAGTTCAACACGGACTGTACGTCACACCAGGCATATTCATTTTCACTGACGCATAAGGAGGTGGGGGTGAGGGGTGGGAGGGGGTGTCTTTTAATAATAATGAAAAAAGTCTTGTACTTTTATTGATGGGGTAACGTTAATTCGATTTACAGAAAAGTCCAGCAGCACACTATTCGTATAGACAAAGACAGGCAGAGACACACAGACACACACAGAGAGACACACAGACACATAAACTCGCACGGAGACATACGCACAGATACATAGATGACCAAACAACAAAGCACACATGCAGGCAGATAGATACACAAATTTCTACATAATATACAGACGCAGAAAGATTGATGCACAGACAGACGAACAGACAGACCGATACACAATGAAATAGCAAGAGAGACAGAGAGAGGTAGAGGTGAAGGCAGGACAATATAGTGTGTGTGTACAGTGGACCTATACCATTGCCCCGACTGTTTCAGTTAACTTCCTCGAGGTGACGCGACACGAGTTCATCTCCCGATGGGAACACGTCTACCGCGACGTGCCCGGCTTCGCCGCCTACATCTTCGAGCACCTTGACGTCACCGCCGACGGTAAACTGACCGTTGATGACGCTGCCGGCGTGATCACTGCTATTGACTCCAACAGTAAGTACACGTGAGCCACACGTGACCTACAATCAGTCTCCGCCAAGCGCATACAGCCACACACTATAAACCTCCATGTCTCAGTGTACTGAGCAAAGAGTGCATACATCACCACCCTACACACCCAGTGAGGAAAAAACTTAAAGTTTTTTTTCTTTAACGACATCACTAGAGCACATTGATTATTTAATAATCGACTATTGGGTGTCAAACAATTGGTAAGTACGACTCGTAGTTATCAGAGGAAACCCGCTACATTTTTCTATTAGCAGCAAGGGATCTTTTATATGCACTTTCCCACAGACAGAAAAGCACATACCACGGCCTTTGATTAGTTGTGCTGCACTGGTTGTGAGTAAAGAGAGTATCCATCAACCCTCTACTGAGTAACAAGTGCATACACCACCCTCTAGCAACAAGTGTGTACACCACTCCTTTAGTAATAAGTGTATACACCACCCATCTAGTAACAAGTGTACACACCACCCCTTTAGTAATGTGTATACACCACCCATCTAGTAACAAGTGTGTACACCATCCCTTTAGTAATAAGTGTATACACCACCTTCTAGTGGACTCTTTGACCACCTCTCCGCCCCCCCGCCCCCCCCCCCCTTAGACACAAAAGTTCGTCTCTTTTGGCTTCAAAATACGTTTGCTACGGTCCCTAACAAGTGTATACCCCACCCCTCTAGTAACACGTGTATACCCCACCCCTCTAGTAACAAGTGTATACTCCACCCCTCTAGTAAGAAGTGTATACCCCACCCGTCTAGTAACAAGTGTATACCCCACCCCTCTAGTAACAAGAGTGTACCCCACCCCTTTAGTAACAAGTGTGTACACCACCCCTCTAGTAACAAATCTGTACACCACCTCTAGTAACAAATGTGTACTCACCCCTCTAGTAACAAGTGTATACCCCACCCCTCTAGTAACAAGTGTATACACCACCCCTCTAGCAACAAGTGTATACCCCACCCCTCTAGTAACAAATGTGTACACCACCCCTCTAGTAACAAGTGTATTCACCACCCTCTAGTAACAAGTGTATACCCCACCCCTCTAGTAACAAGTGTATACACCAGCCCTCTAGTAACAAATGTGTACCCCACCCCTCTAGTAACAAGTGTGTACCCCACCCCTCTAGTAACAAGTGTATACCCCACCCCTCTAGTAACAAGTGTATACACCACCTCTCTAGTAACAAATGTGTACACCACCCCTCTAGTAACAAATGTGTACCCCACCCCTCTAGTAACAAGTGTATACCCGAACCCGCTAGTAACAAGTGTATACCCCGCCCCTCTATTAACAAATGTGTACCCCACCCCTCTAGTAACAAACGTGTACTCCACCCTCTAGTAACAAGTGTATACACCACCCCTCTAGTAACAAGTGTATACACCACCCCGCTAGTAACAGGTGTATACACCACCCCTCTAGTAACAGGTGTATACACCACCCCTTTAGTAATAAGTGTATACACCACCCATCTAGTAACAAGTGTATATACCACCTCTTTAGTAACAAGTGTATACACCACCCTCTAGTAACAAGTGTATACCCCACCCCTCTAGTAACAAGTGTATACACCACCCTCTAGTAACAAGTGTATACCCCACCCCTCTAGTAACAAGTGTATACACCACCCTCTAGTAACAAGTGTATACCCCACCCCTCTAGTAACAAGTGTATACACCACCCCTCTAGTAACAAGTGTATACACCACCCCTCTAGTAACAAGTGTGTACACCACTCCTCTAGTAACAAGTGTATACACCACCCTCTAGTAACAAAGTGTATACACCACTCCTCTAGTAACAAGTGTATACACCACCCTCTAGTAACAAGTGTATACACCACCCTCTAGTAACAAGTGTATACACCATTCCTCTAGTAACAAGTGTGTACAACACCCCTTTAGTAACAAGTGTATACACCACCCCTCTAGCAACAAGTGTGTACACCACCCCTCTAGTAAGGGACCGTAGCAAAAGCATATGAAGCCAAAAGAGACTAAAGCATTTAGTCTCTCTGCAGACCCCCCCCCCCCCCCCCCCCCCCCCCCCCCCCCCCCCCCCAAGAGACTAAAACAAGAGCAACTTTGGCTTCACATTGGTGGACGTGCCCAAGGTGCTATGTGAACCAATTTGTTTTTGTTGAAAGAGACAGGGAGAGCTTTTCCCCCAGTTTACCTTCAACAAAAACAAAATAGAGAATATTTAGATATAAATAAAAAGAATGTTCTGGTGGGGTTTTTTAATTCTCTTTAATAAAATGAAAGTTTTGATATTAAACAGGGCTCAATGCAGAAGTTTTTTGGGGTTTTTTTTCACTTGCTGCTGGCTAGTAAACGAAATATATTCGGTGGCCAAATTTCTTCATCACTCGCCACAGATACGGTTAACCGGAATAAGCCCGGGTTTTCGTAATCCGCACACGAGTTACGTTACTAATACAGGCAAAGAGTTTTGATAGATCTCGAGTGCGTTCAGCATAACGGCACTCTTTAGAGGTAATCTTAAAAACGGCGATACATACACTCAAAGGAAAATGGCGAAAAAACCCTTAATATATTTAATGTCTCTGCACTTTATTTCATGTAACTTGAGAAAGCATTTGGTGAGATATTAACACAATTGTAATTAAAATACAACCGATTTCAGTCGGACAAAATGACGTCACTACGTTGTTTTGTGATGTAGATTGGCAGCATTGTCCTATTTCGGCTATGTTCAACTTCAAGATGCGTTGTAAAAGCATGCGCTGCGCATGGCTTCCGTTTTCGGTTTGGTATCGTCGTCTGCAGTGAAAAACGTCGCGGAATTTGAAACTACACAGATCGTATTTCAATTCCTTTTTGATTTTTAGAGGGTGAAGCTTTTTTTTTCCCAAAAAAGACAAAAAGACCCTAGTGGACTCTTTGACCACCTCTCCGCCCCCCCCCCCCCCCCCCCCTTAGACACAAAAGTTCGTCTCTTTTGGCTTCAAAATACTTTTGCTACGGTCCCTAACAAATGTGTACCCCACCCCTCTAGTAACGAGTGTATACACCACCCCCTCAAGGAACGAGTGTATACACCAACCCACTAGTAACAAGTGTATACACCATCCCCTCTAGTAACAAGTGTATACACCACCACTCTAGTAACAAGTGTGTACACCACCCTCTAGTAACAAGTGTACACACCACCCCTCTAGTATACACCACCCCTCTAGTAACAAGTGTATACACCACCCCTCTAGCAACAAGTGTGTACACCACCCCTCTAGTAACAAGTGTGTACACCACCTCTAGTAACAAATGTGTACACCACCCCTCTAGTAACAAGTGTGTACACCACCACCCTAGTAACAAATGTGTACACCACCCCTCTAGTAACAAGTGTGTACACCACCTCTAGTAACAAATATGTACACCACCCCTCTAGTAACAAGTGTGTACACCACCCCTCTAGTAACAAATGTGTACACCACCCTCTAGTAACAAGTGTATACACCACCCCTCTATTAACAAGTGTATACACCACCCCTCTAGTAACAAGTGTATACACCACCGCTCTAGTAACAAGTGTATGCACCACCCCACTAGTAACAAGTGCATACACCACCCCAATAGTAATACGTGCATACACCACCCCGCTAGTAACAAGTGTATACACCACCCCTCTAGTAACAAGTGTATACATCACCCCTCTAGTAACAAGTGTGTACACCACTCCTCTAGTAACAAGTGTATACACCACCCTCTAGTAACAAAGTGTATACACCACTCCTCTAGTAACAAGTGTATACACCACCCTCTAGTAACAAGTGTATACACCACCCTCTAGTAACAAGTGTATACACCATTCCTCTAGTAACAAGTGTGTACAACACCCCTTTAGTAACAAGTGTATACACCACCCCTCTAGCAACAAGTGTGTACACCACCCCTCTAGTAAGGGACCGTAGCAAAAGCATATGAAGCCAAAAGAGACTAAATCATTTAGTCTCTCTGCAGACCCCCCCCCCCCCCCCCCCCCCCCCCCAAGAGACTAAAACAAGAGCAACTTTGGCTTCACATTGGTGGACGTGCCCAAGGTGCTATGTGAACCAATTTGTTTTTGTTGAAAGAGACAGGGAGAGCTTTTCCCCCAGTTTACCTTCAACAAAAACAAAATAGAGAATATTTAGATATAAATAAAAAGAATGTTCTGGTGGGTTTTTTTAATTCTCTTTAATAAAATGAAAGTTTTGATATTAAACAGGGCTCAATGCAGAAGTTTTTTGGGGTTTTTTTTCACTTGCTGCTGGCTAGTAAACGAAATATATTCGGTGGCCAAATTTCTTCATCACTCGCCACAGATACGGTTAACCGGAATAAGCCCGGGTTTTCGTAATCCGCACACGAGTTACGTTACTAATACAGGCAAAGAGTTTTGATAGATCTCGAGTGCGTTCAGCATAACGGCACTCTTTAGAGGTAATCTTAAAAACGGCGATACATACACTCAAAGGAAAATGGCGAAAAAACCCTTAATATATTTAATGTCTCTGCACTTTATTTCATGTAACTTGAGAAAGCATTTGGTGAGATATTAACACAATTGTAATTAAAATACAACCGATTTCAGTCGGACAAAATGACGTCACTACGTTGTTTTGTGATGTAGATTGGCAGCATTGTCCTATTTCGGCTATGTTCAACTTCAAGATGCGTTGTAAAAGCATGCGCTGCGCATGGCTTCCGTTTTCGGTTTGGTATCGTCGTCTGCAGTGAAAAACGTCGCGGAATTTGAAACTACACAGATCGTATTTCAATTCCTTTTTGATTTTTAGAGGGTGAAGCCTTTTTTTCCCCAAAAAGACAAAAAGACCCTAGTGGACTCTTTGACCACCTCTCCGCCCCCCCCCCCCCCCCCCCCCCCCCCTTAGACACAAAAGTTCGTCTCTTTTGGCTTCAAAATACTTTTGCTACGGTCCCTAACAAATGTGTACCCCACCCCTCTAGTAACGAGTGTATACACCACCCCCTCAAGGAACGAGTGTATACACCAACCCACTAGTAACAAGTGTATACACCATCCCCTCTAGTAACAAGTGTATACACCACCACTCTAGTAACAAGTGTGTACACCACCCTCTAGTAACAAGTGTACACACCACCCCTCTAGTATACACCACCCCTCTAGTAACAAGTGTATACACCACCCCTCTAGCAACAAGTGTGTACACCACCCCTCTAGTAACAAGTGTGTACACCACCTCTAGTAACAAATGTGTACACCACCCCTCTAGTAACAAGTGTGTACACCACCACCCTAGTAACAAATGTGTACACCACCCCTCTAGTAACAAGTGTGTACACCACCTCTAGTAACAAATATGTACACCACCCCTCTAGTAACAAGTGTGTACACCACCCCTCTAGTAACAAATGTGTACACCACCCTCTAGTAACAAGTGTATACACCACCCCTCTATTAACAAGTGTATACACCACCCCTCTAGTAACAAGTGTATACACCACCGCTCTAGTAACAAGTGTATGCACCACCCCACTAGTAACAAGTGCATACACCACCCCAATAGTAATACGTGCATACACCACCCCGCTAGTAACAAGTGTATACACCACCCCTCTAGTAACAAGTGTATACATCACCCCTCTAGTAACAAGTGTGTACACCACTCCTCTAGTAACAAGTGTATACACCACCCTCTAGTAACAAAGTGTATACACCACTCCTCTAGTAACAAGTGTATACACCACCCTCTAGTAACAAGTGTATACACCACCCTCTAGTAACAAGTGTATACACCATTCCTCTAGTAACAAGTGTGTACAACACCCCTTTAGTAACAAGTGTATACACCACCCCTCTAGCAACAAGTGTGTACACCACCCCTCTAGTAAGGGACCGTAGCAAAAGCATATGAAGCCAAAAGAGACTAAATCATTTAGTCTCTCTGCAGACCCCCCCCCCCCCCCCCCCCCCCCCCCCCCAAGAGACTAAAACAAGAGCAACTTTGGCTTCACATTGGTGGACGTGCCCAAGGTGCTATGTGAACCAATTTGTTTTTGTTGAAAGAGACAGGGAGAGCTTTTCCCCCAGTTTACCTTCAACAAAAACAAAATAGAGAATATTTAGATATAAATAAAAAGAATGTTCTGGTGGGTTTTTTTAATTCTCTTTAATAAAATGAAAGTTTTGATATTAAACAGGGCTCAATGCAGAAGTTTTTTGGGGTTTTTTTTCACTTGCTGCTGGCTAGTAAACGAAATATATTCGGTGGCCAAATTTCTTCATCACTCGCCACAGATACGGTTAACCGGAATAAGCCCGGGTTTTCGTAATCCGCACACGAGTTACGTTACTAATACAGGCAAAGAGTTTTGATAGATCTCGAGTGCGTTCAGCATAACGGCACTCTTTAGAGGTAATCTTAAAAACGGCGATACATACACTCAAAGGAAAATGGCGAAAAAACCCTTAATATATTTAATGTCTCTGCACTTTATTTCATGTAACTTGAGAAAGCATTTGGTGAGATATTAACACAATTGTAATTAAAATACAACCGATTTCAGTCGGACAAAATGACGTCACTACGTTGTTTTGTGATGTAGATTGGCAGCATTGTCCTATTTCGGCTATGTTCAACTTCAAGATGCGTTGTAAAGGTTGCACTATACCAATTAATTTCCGGCTGGGTCGAAGTTCGAGGTGTACCGAACTTTTGATAGAGAAGTTAACACCACAAGTCCTGTGATTGGTTATAAATGTGAGTGTGTTGGTTGTAAAAAAAATTAGTTTCATCTGGGCTAAAAATGTATGCAATTTTATTTGATGTAGTACCACCGTGTCAAGTAGCCTTGTGCTTGGAACATGTATGGGGTACCTGTAAAAAAAAGTACTAAAATTTTGTGCGAAACTAGGGGTGTTGCAGAAACATCTGGTTATACCGAAAATGAGCCATGAAAGGTACCATTTTCTGCAGTTAATACTTTGAGGTAGGGGTTGTGTAGTACTGATATTTATGGGTCACAGTTTGGTTGATATATTGCATATAGTGTTTTTAAACACAAACGTTAACATGGTCGCCTATGGGATTTGAATTGGTATAGTCCAACCTATAGCACATATTCAGTGCATAATAAAAAAGATTATGATTTTTGTGATTAATTAAATTAAACTACACTATTTGATTAATTAGCCGTCACTCGGCCATGCAAGTTCACAATGACCTTGACCTTGACAATAATTACTGTACATAGCTCTGAATGGAGTTTTGGAACAAAAATTAGCACTGAGGAAAAGTTGGTTTTGGCCTATAATTCATACTATACAGATTTGAATGTTCTTATTTACATGGTGTTTGACTTGACATATACAACTGCTCTTAAATATGTTAATATATCTAGGCAGTCTGAACTTAGATTTTAATAGCAATTTATTTTTATATTAAAAATAACATGTGCCAATATTGGGATAATGTCTTTAACTTCTATAAACATAGTTAATGTTTCATGTGTGTACTTCTGATAGCTTAACTTTTTAAAGACCTTGATTTTTATTGTCCTTTTGGCATATTTATAGGGTGCTAAGTCATATTTTAGACAAATTTGTAGTTTTAGGGGAAACATTTTTTTACTTTGAAGAATTTTTTACCAAAGCCATAATTAAAAATTTTGTCACTATTGTGTCTTCTGTTCTCATTTATACATAACAATAAGCTTGTTAAACATATCTTTAGGTCTCCAGATCAAATCTTTTTTTAAAATAATCACAGTTTTAGTTTGCCCCATGTAAGTGTATTTTAAGTGTATACTAGATTTGGAACCAATTTTTCCAGATTTGATTATCTACCTTGGTGTAATTTGATGATTTATTTTATTGTTAATGCTGTATTATCCAATGTTAATAGCTAAATGATATGCTAGATTACAGATTGTAGGAATACATCCAATATACATATTGTATTGATCTGGATATAGAAAAATAATGCAATAAAATAGATGTTTCGGTAATTATGTCACTTAAAAACAGGTTTTTTTAGTAATGAATCAAAAATAAATATGCGAAAGCTGCATGATAATTCCAGATATTACAAATTTTTAAAACCTCCAACTACAGTAGGGTATACATAAAATATAGTCAGGAATATTGGTGGCTGCCAATGGTTTTGATGGTCCAATTTGAAAATCTGCATAGCTGATGGATTTGAAATTCCCGCACATGGTAACTTGAAGATGCCCACACTCAGCATACAGGATTTTCTTCCAACAGTGATGTGCAGGACATTAAGTCATTACTTCATACAGATGCAGTCATGTTGGTTTTTCCTTCCTCAGACATTGTATTTTTTTAATACTGATATTTCTTTGATGTGCCTATTGAGGTCTTCATAATCAAGGGGTCAGTCAAGTACATGTGTTTCAATGGAATAAGTTTAAGGAGTTGAGGTACTCTGAATAGCCATGCTGTCTCTACATATATAGCTGAGCACACACACACATCTGACAATAAATATCTTCAGGAGTATTATTTTTAAAAACATTATTTTTTCAAATATGACATATTGCATTTGTACAAAACTGTACAAAATACATGTGTTTTGTGAGGTGTACATTAAATTAGGTTGCACTGTAGAAACAACAGTTTCAGTGAGGTTGTCAGTTTATGTCAGAAGACACCAGATCCTGGTTGTCATAAAAACACATGATTCACCACCTTTTGAAACATGTATGTTATCAGTATAGGTTGCACTATACCAATTAATTTCCGGCTGGGTCGAAGTTCGAGGTGTACCGAACTTTTGATAGAGAAGTTAACACCACAAGTCCTGTGATTGGTTAAAATGTGAGTGTGTTGGTTGTAAAAAAAATTAGTTTCATCTGGGCTAAAAATGTATGCAATTTTATTTGATGTAGTACCACCGTGTCAAGTAGCCTTGTGCTTGGAACATGTATGGGGTACCTGTAAAAAAAAGTACTAAAATTTTGTGCGAAACTAGGGGTGTTGCAGAAACATCTGGTTATACCGAAAATGAGCCATGAAAGGTACCATTTTCTGCAGTTAATACTTTGAGGTAGGGGTTGTAGTACTGATATTTATGGGTCACAGTTTGGTTGATATATTGCATATAGTGTTTTTAAACACAAACGTTAACATGGTCGCCTATGGGATTTGAATTGGTATAGTCCAACCTAAAAGCATGCGCTGCGCATGGCTTCCGTTTTCGGTTTGGTATCGTCGTCTGCAGTGAAAAACGTCGCGGAATTTGAAACTACACAGATCGTATTTCAATTCCTTTTTGATTTTTAGAGGGTGAAGCCTTTTTTTCCCAAAAAAGACAAAAAGACCCTAGTGGACTCTTTGACCACCTCTCCGCCCCCCCCCCCCCCCCCCCCCCTTAGACACAAAAGTTCGTCTCTTTTGGCTTCAAAATACTTTTGCTACGGTCCCTAACAAATGTGTACCCCACCCCTCTAGTAACGAGTGTATACACCACCCCCTCAAGGAACGAGTGTATACACCAACCCACTAGTAACAAGTGTATACACCATCCCCTCTAGTAACAAGTGTATACACCACCACTCTAGTAACAAGTGTGTACACCACCCTCTAGTAACAAGTGTACACACCACCCCTCTAGTATACACCACCCCTCTAGTAACAAGTGTATACACCACCCCTCTAGCAACAAGTGTGTACACCACCCCTCTAGTAACAAGTGTGTACACCACCTCTAGTAACAAATGTGTACACCACCCCTCTAGTAACAAGTGTGTACACCACCACCCCTAGTAACAAATGTGTACACCACCCCTCTAGTAACAAGTGTGTACACCACCTCTAGTAACAAATATGTACACCACCCCTCTAGTAACAAGTGTGTACACCACCCCTCTAGTAACAAATGTGTACACCACCCTCTAGTAACAAGTGTATACACCACCCCTCTATTAACAAGTGTATACACCACCCCTCTAGTAACAAGTGTATACACCACCGCTCTAGTAACAAGTGTATGCACCACCCCACTAGTAACAAGTGCATACACCACCCCAATAGTAATACGTGCATACACCACCCCGCTAGTAACAAGTGTATACACCACCCCTCTAGTAACAAGTGTATACATCACCCCTCTAGTAACAAGTGTGTACACCACTCCTCTAGTAACAAGTGTATACACCACCCTCTAGTAACAAAGTGTATACACCACTCCTCTAGTAACAAGTGTATACACCACCCTCTAGTAACAAGTGTATACACCACCCTCTAGTAACAAGTGTATACACCATTCCTCTAGTAACAAGTGTGTACAACACCCCTTTAGTAACAAGTGTATACACCACCCCTCTAGCAACAAGTGTGTACACCACCCCTCTAGTAAGGGACCGTAGCAAAAGCATATGAAGCCAAAAGAGACTAAATCATTTAGTCTCTCTGCAGACCCCCCTCCCCCCCCCCCCCCCCCCCCCCAAGAGACTAAAACAAGAGCAACTTTGGCTTCACATTGGTGGACGTGCCCAAGGTGCTATGTGAACCAATTTGTTTTTGTTGAAAGAGACAGGGAGAGCTTTTCCCCCAGTTTACCTTCAACAAAACAAAATAGAGAATATTTAGATATAAATAAAAAGAATGTTCTGGTGGGTTTTTTTTAATTCTCTTTAATAAAATGAAAGTTTTGATATTAAACAGGGCTCAATGCAGAAGTTTTTTGGGGTTTTTTTTCACTTGCTGCTGGCTAGTAAACGAAATATATTCGGTGGCCAAATTTCTTCATCACTCGCCACAGATACGGTTAACCGGAATAAGCCCGGGTTTTCGTAATCCGCACACGAGTTACGTTACTAATACAGGCAAAGAGTTTTGATAGATCTCGAGTGCGTTCAGCATAACGGCACTCTTTAGAGGTAATCTTAAAAACGGCGATACATACACTCAAAGGAAAATGGCGAAAAAACCCTTAATATATTTAATGTCTCTGCACTTTATTTCATGTAATTTGAGAAAGCATTTGGTGAGATATTAACACAATTGTAATTAAAATACAACCGATTTCAGTCGGACAAAATGACGTCACTACGTTGTTTTGTGATGTAGATTGGCAGCACTGTCCTATTTCGGCTATGTTCAACTTCAAGATGCGTTGTAAAAGCATGCGCTGCGCATGGCTTCCGTTTTCGGTTTGGTATCGTCGTCTGCAGTGAAAAACGTCGCGGAATTTGAAACTACACAGATCGTATTTCAATTCCTTTTTGATTTTTAGAGGGTGAAGCCTTTTTTTCCCAAAAAAGACAAAAAGACCCTAGTGGACTCTTTGACCACCTCTCCGCCCCCCGCCCCCCCCCCCCCTTAGACACAAAAGTTCGTCTCTTTTGGCTTCAAAATACTTTTGCTACGGTCCCTAACAAATGTGTACCCCACCCCTCTAGTAACGAGTGTATACACCACCCCCTCAAGGAACGAGTGTATACACCAACCCACTAGTAACAAGTGTATACACCATCCCCTCTAGTAACAAGTGTATACACCACCACTCTAGTAACAAGTGTGTACACCACCCTCTAGTAACAAGTGTACACACCACCCCTCTAGTATACACCACCCCTCTAGTAACAAGTGTATACACCACCCCTCTAGCAACAAGTGTGTACACCACCCCTCTAGTAACAAGTGTGTACACCACCTCTAGTAACAAATGTGTACACCACCCCTCTAGTAACAAGTGTGTACACCACCACCCTAGTAACAAATGTGTACACCACCCCTCTAGTAACAAGTGTGTACACCACCTCTAGTAACAAATATGTACACCACCCCTCTAGTAACAAGTGTGTACACCACCCCTCTAGTAACAAATGTGTACACCACCCTCTAGTAACAAGTGTATACACCACCCCTCTATTAACAAGTGTATACACCACCCCTCTAGTAACAAGTGTATACACCACCGCTCTAGTAACAAGTGTATGCACCACCCCACTAGTAACAAGTGCATACACCACCCCAATAGTAATACGTGCATACACCACCCCGCTAGTAACAAGTGTATACACCACCCCTCTAGTAACAAGTGTATACATCACCCCTCTAGTAACAAGTGTATACACCACCCCTCTAGTACATTGTCCTCCGCAAAAACTCCTCAATCCGGACCTGATAACAAAGGTCTAAATCCACGTTCTAGTCGGTACGTGTACGTACACCTACACCTAATGTACATGCTATAATCATTTTATTAACATTCTCTTTTACACCTTACAGAGGACGGAGTCGCCACTGGTCGCGAGTTCGAACTGTGGATGCTCGACGTAAGTTTTTTCTATCATATAATATGTTACATTTTCAGTGCAATCAAAGTATCTTAATTTGATAACTTTGCAAATTAGATGTAAATTAGTCGAGGTCTCGGCACTAGGTCTATTGACATTTAAGCAAACGTACTCCATGCTTGACGTGTGCATTTATAGTCATCAAATAAAAACATTTCAATGGCAATTTGACACTGAAAGCTGTACAGCGTTCAGAAAACAAAAAACGTTAGGTATAACTTTATTTTGTAAGGACATCCAAAATGACGTCATTCGAGTTTGACGTCATTTCCATTCAAAAATACACCGCGCCACATATGCTTATGTCATTTGAATATCTAGTAATGGCGGACTGGAATTAAAGTTGTACAGTTTACAAAAACACGTTATATTAAGCTTGAGCTTATAAGATAAAGAGATTATTACCCTCGTATATTTCGGTATCGTCAATATCATATATTAGGAATAAAAACAATGTATTCCTAATATATGATATTGACGATACCGAAAAACACTCTGGTAATAATCTCTATATATCTGTATCTACTTCTCGTGAATAGCCAAACCATGTTGGACCGGCCCTCGGTGGTGCCGTGGTTAAACCATCGGACATAAGGCTAGTAGGTACAGGGTTCGCAGCCCGGTACCGGCTCCCACCCAGAGCGAATTTTAACGACTCAATGGGTAGGAGTAAGACCACTACACCCACTTCTTTCTCAGTAATAATTAACCACTAACAACTAACCTATTGTCCTGGACAGACAGACCTGATAGCTGAGGTGTGTGCCCAGGACAGCGTGCTTGAACTTCAATTTGATACAAGCTCGACAATAAGATAAAATGAAATGAACCATGTTGGACTCGATTTGTAGTTAGTGGATGAGTATAGTGGAACTCGGAGCGATGCACTCCTGGATCTTACTAAGGAAGGAAGGAAATGATTTAGTTAACCACGCACTCACGTTTTATTTACGGTTATATGGCGTCACAGGACCACACAAATATTGAGGAGAAATCTCGCTGTCGCCACTTCATGGGCTACTCTTTTCGATTAGCAGCAAGGGATCTTTTATATGCACCATCCCACAGACAGGGTAGTACATACCACGGCCTTTGATATACCAGTCGTGGTGCACTGGCTGGAACTGAAATAGCCCAATGAGCCCACCGACGGGGATCGATCCCAGACCGACCGCGCATCGAGCGAACGCTTTACAACTGGGTTACGTTCCGCCCCCTAGATGTTGCTAGTGCTCCACGACTGGTATATCACATGCTGTTATGTATGCGGGAAATATTGTTTAAAATATATCTTGCTGTTATTCGTTGGAAGTAGCCTATGTGGTGACAGTGGGTTTCTTTTCTCAGTGACCAGATTGAGTCAGGCACGGCCGAGCGGGGGGGGGGGGGGGGGGGGGGGGGGAGGCTCTAGCACCTCCAATAATTTTTAATCAAAAATATTATTGATAGTAATTCTTAATGCAGAAGGTCTATTTGCTTCCGCCGTGTCTGTGAGTATGTAAATGGTATGATTGTGTTACTCGGCTTGTGCTAAAATTGAGCGTGGAAAGTATGAAAGAGTCCGACCTTAAATATTTGCTGAGGTGTCCTCAATCATTCTTTTTGTTTACTTACTTACTTTCTTACTTACTTAATTACTTACTTGCATTTTGTTTATTTCAAATGTATTTATTTAAATATTTACACATGCGTATTAATTAATACCAGTATTACATGTTTTACATTCTTTATTTCCAGCTTTACCATAACTGCAGAGAGGTTGGCTGGTACCATGGTGACAAAAATTAAATTGTTTGCCAAATTGTCGTTGTTCGCATGCTTCTTTCTTTCACATTACCCCTTTGTCGTGACTTTGCAAACATTAGTCATCTTTAGTACTCGTAATTATATATACAACTTTGGAGTTAAAGTTGAAATTGTAACCTGTATTCGACTACAATTCACTGTTTTGAATTAAAAGGTAAATTGGTTTGAAAATGTAGCCAATGTCGTTGGGGAAGGGTGGGGATTTTGTTTGTTTGGTTCGTTTGTTTGTTTGTTTGGTTTTTGTTGTTGTTGGTGGGGTTTTGTTGTTTTGGAGGAGGGGGTTTAGGGGCGGGGTGTTTGTTTTGTTTTCTTGGTGGTTTTTTTGTTTGTTTTGGTGTTTTTGTTGTCGTTGATTTTTGGGGGTGGGGCTTTTTTTCTAATTTCAGAGTACCTAGTATGAATATTATATATTTTTAGATAGAAACAAAATGGTATGGCATGCAATTTTCAGAAATATTCAGAAACAAGCACATAATGTAACAATTTTTATAAATTAAAATAATGCTAGATCTTGTATGTCATGTACATAATGTTTTAAAGAATTTATCTTTTAGTGCACTGTCACGGGGATCCTATAATACCCGTAACTGAATGAAACACGATTGTCCAAATATCTCTCCTAACTGTATATCTATTAGATCTCTCTGTAACAGGCAGTTATACCCGCTGGCTCGTCTAGGTATGATCAGAGATAAGATCTTATATAAAGTATATATTATTATAGCACGTTTAGTTCACTAGAAAACACAACAAAAACACAATACACTTTGGAATCTGTATTAACCTACGCTGACAAATGTACTGCCGCAGTAGTTAATTAACAACAACAAATAATAACAACCCAGAACTGATCATTTAATTAGTTAATCTCTAGGTGTCTAGTTTACACAATATGCTAATCACTTCACCGTGACACAACACCCACACGTGTGATAATTGAGAAACGCTTCCAGAAGAACTTAATTAATAAAGGAATTACAACTCTATTCCTAACTGGTTAATTTTTAATTAACCCTTAACTACTCATTCAGTAACCTTGTAACACAGAATTAATACTGGTACCTATCACAATAAAGACAATAATTTTTAATTAACCCTTACTACTCGTTCAATAACGTGTGATAATTGAGAAACGCTTCCAGGGGAACTTAATTAATAAAGGAATTACAACTCTATTCCTAACTGGTTAATTTTTAATTAACCCTTAACTACTCATTCAGTAACCTTGTAACACAGAAAAAATACTGGTACCTATCACAATAAAGACAATAACCTACAGTTTACCTAGGTCCTCTAGGATGACTGGCTAAGCTTTAATAATTATTTAGACAGTGAACCTACAGATTACTGCGTCAGATGACCGGCAGCACCGTCTAAATAATATTGGTATAATACAGTATTAAAATATTTAAAGTCACATCAATCACATCAAGGTTATACACAGAGCAGAAAATATATAATTACCAGTCCGGACGGACTAACGATCCCTGGAAGCCTTCCTATGTTTCTCCCCGATATCTCTAAAACCCTAGCTATTTATCATAAAAATCCGAATATCGCCTGGGGTACATCGCGGCCCTCCCCCTATCAAGTGATATTTCCACAGCGACCACGCCGGAATATTTTTCTTAGATCGCCAGACTGGTTGTCGCCATTCCGCGAGCAATCCCCTGGTCATAAACAGCACTACCGGAGTTATTACGTAACTACTGGCCACATGGCCTCCGCACCTGGGCTGGGTGTGTATTGGGATGCACGGTCGCGCGAAGGTATTACGTAACAAAGTGCCCACCTGGGCTAAGTGCATATTGGAACTGCACACGGCCCTCTAAAACAATTAATATCGCCACAGGCGAAAAGAAATTAAGAGCATGTACCGTCACATGCACCAAATTCATAATGGTATTGAATAAGATCAACATTTATAACCATGCAGCCTAGACACAATATGGTATATTGAGTGAGCTTTGAATTGTTAAAAATTTGGGTTAAATTAAATGCCCTTTCCAATAGTGTTTTGTGCAAATGGTCACCTCATTCATTATTCTATTCCAAATATTACGAGGAGTCTAACGTGTTCTAATTTTAGATTTGAATGTCAAGCTGACTCAAATGACCAACAGATTAGGAATCTTCTACGTAATGGAAATACATGTAGATACCTTATTCATGACTCTACCTCATATATTAAGTCAGATACGGCGATTTCCGATTTGTGGTATGGCCGCCAGGGGCTATCGTCGATTTGTCCCTCATGTGGAGTTTGCAGGAATAACTTCGAGGTTCATGGGGCCTACATTTTTGTCAAAAGGTCTTATAGACTTGAAATCCGCCTACAAACTTTGGTCTCAAAGCAATTGTCACGGGACAGCGGAATATGACCCGATGTAGTCTAAATATTCATTGTTGCAGGGTTAAAGGGACATTCCTGAGTTTGCTACATTGTAAGATGTTTCCGACTAATAAAATATTTCTACGATTAAACTTACATATTAAATATATTTTCTTGTTTAGGATATCATTGTCTATATATTCAATGTGTTTCTGGTCGTCTTAATAATTGTAAGAAGCCCAAACTGGATTGTGTCTTGTAATAATGTCGTACGTACGAAAACAAAATATTTTAGGAAATAAAATGAAATTTAACCTAGTATAAATATTAGAATGATCAGAAACACATTTAATATACAGCCACTGATATTTTATGCAGAAAAATATATTTGATATGTAATTACAATCGTTAAAAGTCGCTGTTAGTCGATAACATCTTAAAAATTGCAGCAAACTCAGGAATGTCCTTTTAAGGCAGGGACCTTTATTCTTAACATATGCATATCGACACAAGCCCGCATACACCACGAACGCACATTGATGGCAAGATGACGGGGATTGGGGTAGAATGTTTAACGAATATTACGAGTAGTTTTGATCGTATATTTAACACACTAAATTGTTTTGTTGTTATGAATTCTGTTTTGCGAGGCACAATAATAAAGGAAGCCTAAAAGGTGCCGTGATTCTTAGAGTGCATACGCCTGCTCGTTCATTTTCGATGGCAAGTATTTACGATATCGCAATGCCATATTGTAATTGTAAATCAATGTGCTCTACTGGTATCGTTAAACAAAGCAATTTTTTAACTTTTACGCAATGATAACGTGTTCAACGCCAAAGGCTACATGGATAAGAAGACTTGTGACGCCAACTCGCGCTAATTAAACAGTTTACTATATCGTACCAAAACATTCCCTAGTTGTAAACAAAGTTTGAAAGTTTGTTTTGTTTAACGACATCATTAGAGCACATTGCTTAATTAATCATCGGCTGTTGGATGTCAAACATTTGGTAATTTTGACATGTAGTCATCAGAGGAAAGCGACTACATTTTTCCTAATGTAGCAAGAGATATTTTATATGCACTTTCCCACAGACAGAAAAGCACATACCACGGCCTTTGACCAGTTGTGGTGCACTGGTTGGAACGAAAAAACCGAATCAGTTGAATGGATCCACCGAGGTGGTTCGATCCTGCGATGCAAGCACCTCAAGCGAGCAGTGCTTAATTAGATTCAAACTGTGTGGGGCCTATTTACCACTGGGCTACGTCCCGCCCCTTTAGGCGTTTATTTTGGGATTTTTGGGCGGTTAATTGTTTTCTTGTTTTTCTTTTTGTATCTTTTAAATGGAGGCTGGGTGTTTGAGTTGGAATTGTTTATATAAATATATATATATATATATATATATAAATAAAAATATATAAATAAATAAATAAGTATAAAACAATTGGGGGATGAGTTGTTTTAATAACTGAACTCAGACGTGATCTATTACAGACTGGTTCTTTAAAAGGGCATACCGGGTATCTGACAGTTGTTCAACTTGAAGCACTTACCCGTAGCGACTGCTGCTGGGAGAGAAACGTCTTGGGGGTCTGAATGCCGCCGAGTCCGTCCGCCGCCATATTGGTTACGACGTACATCAATACCACAGACCTGAAGAAAGGAAGAAGTGTGTTACACATTTCACAGATCTCAAATACAGTGCAATATGAACATTTACTAACATACAAAACACCATGACGTCAATAGTCGAGTGCTGTGTTGCCGCTGTCTATAATATAATAAAGTATTTAACAATCGTTCTGATCGCTTTTCTTTTGATCTGCACTGCCGACTACTTTTTGTACTTAACCAATGCCGCACTTCGCAAGGATCGTTTTGCACTCAAAATTACCAAATGTTTCACATCCAATTTCCGATGATTAATAAATCAATCAGCTCTACTGATGTCGTGAAACAAAAAGAAAAAACTTTATCATCGTACGGTCAAAACCTTTCATTATTAGGTGATGGATATTATACGTATATGCATATATTCATGTTCGAATTTGGCGGTACTTACTGCGTAGCCAAAAGTTTTCTGCGTGATGAAGAGGCGGTCTCGTCACGTATTTCGTATATACCAACTCTGTATGTTATGAGGAACTGCTGTTGGATAATGTTCAGGAACTGCGCCCTGCAAAACAAAATACACAAAACACGATCTCCTTGTAACAATTAAGAACAGTACTGGCAGTTGCGGAAGACTAGAATGACATCTCATATCGTAATCTACGAGGTTTGTTGAACACCAGGATACGCACATACTCACACAAAGAAGTCTGTCTAAAGAGTAGATACCGAGTTCTGAAGAGTAGAAACTGAGTGTCATGTAGATCAACTCTTAATTTAGAAACTATCTCTTATTTAAAGCACAACACTGGTTATATGATGAACACGTGAACATATTAACACATCCTGTCTCACCAGGGAACCCGCCGTGAGCCCAGCAAGGAGCGATTGTAGTCGGTGAGACTCTGTATCCTGGTATTTAACATCGTTCACAGTCGACGTTTCAGCTGGCCACACACCTCGGCTGGACCATCTAGACAGAGGTCTATCATTATATCTTAGGCCAAAAAAAAGAAGAAGTTTGTTTCAGGTAACATGGCCAAAAAAAAGTAGGGTAGGTAGGTAGGATTTTTTTTTTTTTTTTTTTTCTTTTTTTTGTTCAAAGAGAGGTTACCCTACCTTAAATGTGTTTGCTAGAGAAAAACTCAATCTCAAGATGAAAGACATGAAGGCAAGCTGTCTGAAAAATCTTAGTTTACTCTTTGCAGCCAGAGAGAAATAAAAACAATCTCACTGTCAATGTCAGTTTTAAGTTTCACATGCCATTTTCAAAAGACAGAAAAACAAAAAAAGTTCAAACTATTCCTTTCACCAATAAAAGTCAGTAGATGACTGCACAGAAACTTCACAGCTTTGTCCAGTTTTGTCATAGGATGACTTCACAAATTTGTCCAAGTTGGTCAATAGATGTTTGCACAAAAAGTTCACAGATTTATCCAACTTGTATTGGAAATAACAAAACAATACTAATTTTGTGTGCAATTTACAAATCAATCGGCTTAGAAATGAATAACGTGTAGTAAATTTCATAGTAATAAAAAAGGCGTTTCTAACCCGAGTACTCTGACTGTAAGAGAGCTAGACGGACATTTGGACATAAATAATGAGAGCGTGTTTATGTTCAAATGTCCGTCTAGCTCTCTTACAGTCAGAGTACTCGGGCTAAGGCGTTCCCTGTGGGACGGACTTATAGTTTTAATGTTTATTAGCCTATTGAACGGACCCATGCTAAAATCACTCAAATTAATTTATTCCCAATTAACTGAAACACTGAAATAAATGTGAACTGTTTAATGTTAGTGGTTATTCTTGAATATTCCGTTTATTTAATTATTACCCATGCTCAGCAGTTGATAGGCCTATCTACATCACTGGCGTAGGAAACGGCATCGATGGTTTATATATTAATTTTATACGTGTGTGTACCCACCCACCCCACTTTTTGATATCTTCCTACAGGCTACACCCGTGTATATTAACAAATTCTGGGTACTAGGCCTAAGCAGTAGCCAACAACGAAAATTGTACAGTCTTCTTCAAATGACCTTCACCTTTGCATGTGGAAAAAACGCGATGACTTGTAGTCTGTGCATGTGGTATCGAGAAATCCTTTATTGTTTTGTTGAGATCGCACGTTGTTGTTTTTGGAAAATAAACCAACATTGTATGAGATGACTGGAGTTACGATAATACGATATATTTTCCTCTATAGGCCTACAGTATTTAGCAGTTTGTAATAAAAGCCGTTTAATCGCCACACACGTTACCGTATTGTCATGCGATCTCGTGTGTCACCAATTACCGTGGTACCTAATAAGAGCACGTGTTATTAACAGTGTTCTACACTCGGTTTTATAACTTACTCTTCTTTGGCTAGTGGACAAACGAAATTTACTAGCCAAGCTTAAAATGTTACTCGCCACAGTGCGACACTACTCATTTTGTATCATTTATGAATGTGTTGTAAGTATCTGGATTGTTTTCACCAAATTACTAAAATCAACGATGAGTTCCGAATTGTACCGACAATTAATACGGAATTCACAGTGATCAATCGGACAACTTCGTAAATAGTGAAATGTTCCGACTGCACAATGCTGTCAACAAATTTCATTTGTTTTCGCTGCTAGGACTCTGAACGCACATGGCAAATAATTTAATACTTAGACGTTTTTGGAGTCAGTCGCCAGATGGCGACGATAATAAATTCAATCAGTCGCCACGCCAACGTTTTGGTCGCATTGGCGACCATTTTGGTCGCAACGTAGAACACTGGTTAATGATTCCAATTTCAGTGGGGGTGTATAAAAACCATCGCTGCTGCCCCCCCCCCCCCCCCCCCCTCACGTACACACACCCCTCAACCTCCATTTAACACACACACTGACGTGTAAGAGTTATCCTACTTGAGTACTTCTGTCGTCTGCTTTGTCGATCCGCGACCACAACTTCTCTGTGTGCTTCCCCCCACCCCAGCAGAAAAAAAAAGTTCAGGGTCGGTATCAAAATTTAGGGTCGGTCGGGTGACCGGAAACAAACCATTTTTTTTTTTTGGCCTTAGCGGTTAGTGAGAGATTAACAGTGGTCGTTCACCTCCCCACTGAGCCAATAAAACTAACTCTCGGTTACAACCGGCACTGGGACGCGAACTGTAGACCCGAAGACCGATGGTTTATCTAATGGACACCTGGACAGATGTGGATATAAAACCGTGTGTAAACAGTAGCATTGGTAATATACCATGGTAATATACTGACGTCCGAAAAACAAAATACACCAATACTCTGACAGGCTATTGAAGAACAAAAAAACATATTGCGTGTTCAAAAGATATATATTCATGAGTGTGGTGTTTTCTCATTTCATTCCTTAACAGCAAAAACATTTAACACCATTTCATTTCCAGTATTCAAATTAAAACGAATTAAAAAATGTTTTTTTAAAACTTAAAACTTAAAACATCCCTTTTTGAAGACTAAAATTACATATTAAATATATTTCCCTATTTATAATATCAGTATCTGTATTTACAAAGTGTTTGTTGTCATCCTAATGTGGTAGACTAAACCATATTTTACCTTTCAATAATTTCTCAAGTACCAAAAAAAAAATATATATATATATTATGAAGTAAAATAAAACATGGCTGCTACCGACATGAGCACACGACAATAAACACACTGATTCATTTGAATATACACACACTGATATTATAAACAAGAAAATGTATTTAATATGTTATTTTCTTACATACCTGTTGGTTATTTTTGATAGCACATACGTGTTAACACATGCACGTTGATAACATTTTAAAGACACACGACTGGCTGCTCCTAGGTCACCAATGCCATACATCCAATGACCCCCCCCCCCCCCCCCCAGCGAAATAGATTAAACTGTGACGTATAGTTAACATGACGATCATTTGTCTGTGTCACGTAAATTAGCTACAAGCGTAAGAGCTATAAATAATATTAGAGAAGGAACCCGTTGTCGCCACTTCATAGGCTACTCTTTTCGATTAGCAGCAAGGGATCTTTTATATGCGCCATCCCACAGACAGGATAGTACATACCACGGCCTTTGTTACACCAGTTGTGAAGCACTGGCTGGAACGAGAAATAGCCCAATGGGTCCACCGACGGGGATCGATCCTAGACCAAACGCGCATCAAGCGAATGCTTTACCACTGGACTACGCCCCGCCCCTAGGGTATTGTTTGGGTCGGGGATCGATCTTGTGACCCACGGATTCTGGATTTTTTGCAGGGGGGAGGTCTAATGGCAGCTACTTGAATGGAGGCTGATATACAGCGACGAATGCGCTTTAAAATAAGCTTTCTGTGGGTTTTTTGGTGTTTTTTTCGACCCTAACCCTCTCAAGCCCGAGCCCTCCCCCGATCCGAACATGCTTATCACTGACCTGTTTAGTTCGAGGTACTGGCGACTGGCTCCAACTCGTATGACGAACATGTTATCATTGGGCACCAGCGTGTCAATCCTGAGGATGGCCAGCGAGCTCACGGCACTTCCGTTCAGATCTTTGGCCTCGCAGATCACCCACATGATGTATCGAGACTCGGGGTACAGCATGTCCGGTTTCCTCACCGTCGTCGCCCCCGTCTGTTTGTCGACGTCGAACACGCCGTCGCTGTTCATGGTGACGAATCGGACACTGCCAGGCTGGACACTGGTCAGTCCGAACTGGAGAGTCGTCAGTGTTAGGACGAGAGTTCCTGATTTAGCTGTGGTCGCGCATTCAGCAGAAATGATGGTGGAGCTTCCGGTGCCTGTACTTCCGGTAATGGTTTCCGCGACATCTATGATGGTGACAGTAACATCAGCCTCTGCCGACTTCTGTGGCGTGCCGTCGTCTCTGACAACGATCTTGAAAGTCGTGGAGGGTGTCGTTTCGAAATCTGGAGACGTCCTGACTCTGAGAGTTCCGTCGGGGTCTACAGAAAACAGAGAGGCACCGAGACCCCCTGGTGGAGATATTTCGTATGACAGGGATCCAACGTCTTTGTCCGTGGCGATGATTTTACCAACACGCTGACCAACTGGCGTCATTTCCACGACGTTGATGGCCAAGGAAGCAACTTGCAGAACAGGCGGGTTGTCATTGATGTCCCCGACGTCGATTTGAATCTGTATGTCTGCCACGACAGTCGCTCCCATATCTTCCTCGACGGTCAGCTGGTACACGGGATACTCCTCTCTGTTCAAAGATTTTGTTGTCTGTACCTCACCGTCGCCATTTGCCGTCTTCACTATTTTAAAGTTATTCCCGAAATTCCCTCCCTTGATTGTGTATCCAACAGTGGCTACACTTCCGGTGACCACGCCCACTGTGGTGTCACTGGGTTTGCCTTCTAATACCGAAAACGTGTATTGTAAAGGACCCGATGGCACGGCAGGATTGACAAACACGTTTACTGTCATTGTGTCTGATTTACTGGGCGTTCCTTTATCCGTTGCAGTAATCACAAGGCTGACGAGATTATTCGGCGGAGCCCAGGCTAACTTTATATCGCCGCTCAATTTGTCGATAAGGAAGTATCCACCTGCATTTCCTCCTGTGATGGAATAAGTGATTTCGCCATTAACGCCAGGGTCAGCATCTGAAGCAGTTACTGTAGCAACTATGTAGTCTGTTGGAGAGGTCCTGTCTAGGTAGGCGTCAACAGAAGGTGTAGGGAAAGCCGGAGCGTTGACGTTCTCGCTTTCGACAACAACAACTACGGTCACTGTGCCTGTTTTAGCTGGACTTCCTTTGTCCACGATGTCGATACTCAACACATACTTTCTGGTCTGGGTTCTGTCGACGGCCGTCACCAACGACAGGGATCCAGAATTCCCTGTCAGGGAAAAGATTCCACCGACATTTCCTTCAGAGATGCTGAACATGAACTGTGCGTTTATCCCTTCGTCTTTGTCTGAGCACACCAGCTGAGTGAGTTGATCGCCCAGCCTGTAACTGTCTGTAACGATTATCGCCGGCACGTGGTTGCAAGTTGGCGCATTATCGTTAACGTCGTTCACGTCGATGTGCACAGTGATTGACGTCGACTTGGAAGCTGTCTGCGACTGGTCAGTTGCTATGACAACAATGTCCCATGATGGGTCGGTCTCTCTGTCGAGCGTGTCCCACGTTTTGAATCGCCCAGACGAAGCGTCGATCACGAATGGTGAAAGGGGAGTGCCGAGACTGAAGGTGATCATACCATCGTGTCCAGAGTCCCCGTCAGTCGCCATCACCTGGAACAGTTCGGATCCTGAAATTACAGCAGTCAAATAGATTGATTAGCATTGGTCTATGAAACAGCATGTGAGACGTATTTAAAAGGCAAATATGGTATATCTTTTAATATCATACTTCAATACAAAAGGGGCAGGATTTAGCTCAGTCGATTGAGTGCTCGCCTGAGGTACTTGCATCGCAGGATCGAAACACAAGGTAGATTCATTCAACTGATATGGATTTGGATTTTCTCGTTCCAACTGGTACACCACTACTTATCAAAGGCCGTGGTATGTGCTCTCCTGCCTGTGGGAAAGTGCATATAAAAGATCCCTTGCTACAAATGGAAAACTGTAGCGGGTTTCCTCTCTAAGACTATTTGTCAAAATTAACAAATGTCTGACATATATCCAATAGCCTATGATTAATAAATCATTGTACTCTAGTGCAAACAAACTTTAGTCTATGAAACAACATGTTCATACTTATCTAAAAGACAGATATATTATATATTTTAATTTCATATTTCTACACAAATCTTAGTTCAAGGAATGTATTTAGAGATTGTCAAAATAAAAATATCAATATCTGTCTACCCCTCGAATAATCCATTCACGTTTCATCAGTTTGTCGGTCCGATCGGTTGTCCGTCCATCACACAATCCGTATATCAAGCTATACATTATTTTTTGTTTTTATAAAATTAATTAAAACGAAATAGTATACCATTCTCAAACCTGTTCGTTACAAACTTACACCCCAGCTTTAAAACAACTAAGTATACACTAGTGGTATTCACTTGGAAGTTACAAGGTGCATATGCTGAAAATTGTGCAAAAAAAAAAGAGAGCAGAAAATTCGACTGGAGAAGGTAGGTTTTGAACCCCCGCCCACCCATCCTGCCAGAACCTAATCCTGGTCCTACAGTGTGGGGTGAGATGTTGATTGGTGTAGTTCCAATGATCGATTATCCTTACCAACGTGTCACGTGGGCACACACTTTGCTCTACGTCACCACAAGAAAGTAAAGTGCAGGTTCGTTTCGCATAGAGGCGTCGGGTTTCTTCGTGAAGCGTTGTTACTGATCAACAACATGTACGTTTAATGTCATGACTGGACTCGAGAATAATCAAACTAAAGCTCCGTGGCAACAGATTTAGGAAACAAATTTGTATTTTAGACACAGTAGCTGGCTACCATTGGGTCATTGGAGACTGCCGAAGTATTACACACATCTATCCCTCCCCTACAACATATTAATAAAGGGAGGGCTACAGGTCACTCGAGCTAGTTGGGAGGTGGAGGGGTGGGGGGTGTCTTACCTGGCGCAGTACTCTCCGGCACTGATTGTGACGGAACAAGAGTGATAGTCGGCGGGAACTCGTTAACGGGGGTGACGGTAACATGCAGATAGGCGCTGGACTGGAGATTGGGCGAGCCTTTGTCCGTAGCGGTGACCGTCACGATGTACGTCAGTGTGTCCTTGTTGTTGATGCTCTCCGCCAGGGTTACCAAACCACTCGAGTCGATGTCGAATGTGCTACCTGCAAGTACAACGTGCAACTCTACAGTCTAAAAATAATAGCTTGTCTTGATCACCATTACTTCTCAGACGAACGTGTGTTTTAAGAATGATGAAAAATGCATTTTGGGGTATTAAAAAAATCTGAATGGCCAGCACCACTTCAGATACATGGAACTGAATATTCTAAATAATAAAATGAAAGTACTTATAATTTTAATGATCAAAAACGGCGTTAATAGTGAGAAAACAAAACGTCGTAATGTGTAAAACTAGGGTCTGTCACGTTTAAGCGACTATTCAGAGTTTGTAGCCATTTTGAAGGGTTTTCGGCAAATCAAATATTTTTACATTATCTGAATTACAAAGTATGAATTGACCTTTATAGTTATTTTGCGCGTACATTATGGTTAGTAAATCTATAATCAAATTCACCAAGCAAAATATAATGAAATTAACACTCTTTAAACAGTAGTAATTATTTGATTCTCGTTAACGTTTTGGCGATTTAATCAAAAATGTAGATGTATTCGCTATTTGGCGAACAGCAGCTTATAGGAGGTATACTGTTCATATTGAATATTTGTATGAAATACATAAATAACATTTTATAATTCAAAACTGTGTTATAAATTTAGAACTATTCTTTGACTTAAAATAAATGATAACAATAATCTCTTTTGACCATTAATTTAAAAATATTTATTTTTACTTTTTACAATGTATTTTATTTTATTATTATCTTTTCATTATTATCTTTTTATTATTATTATTTCTATTATTATTATTATTATTATTATTATTATTATTACTATTATTATTATTTTAATTTACCTGCAATGCTATAAGTGAATTGTCCGCCCAATCCCTCATCCGGGTCTTGTGCCACTATCTGCGCAACTGACGTCGTCGGCGCGTCTGTTTCAGTCAACGTCGCTGTGTAGATATTCTGTAACAAAGACCGGTTACCAGACTCGAAACAGAGAACCAACGGTTAATAACAGCTACTTATTATATAAACCAAATCCATCACCAAATCGTCACGGTACTGGATGGGGAGCAAACTTAGAACATACCCTTTAATTGATATTGGGACGGCAGGCGCGAATCCAGGATTTTTTAATAGAGGAGGTCCAAAACCCGTTGTTGTTTTTGAAAATATAATTTAAAGGTCCTTGACAGGTAGACAGGATAAGTTTGCATTTTTTGTGTATTCTGAAATATATATAATATTGTTTGACCAAAAATAGGGGCCCCGCCTGAATCCGCGCCTGGACGGGGATGACTGGTAACGATCAGGTCTGTCAGGGGATGGTTCGATAAATAAATATAATAATTATTAATGTTATGATAATAGAAGGCCGCAAGCAAGTTTTAGTTATTATATCGTTATACTGTAGATGTTGCTAATAGTCCTGCAAACACGGTTACTTATATAGGGGATACCGGTACCGGCAGGGTAACATTAGTTCACAAGGCTAGATTATGAAACCACCTGATTACACATTCAGCATTGCATGCGTTTCCAATGGCGGCGATTTTCCAAGATAGCTGCCATTATATTAACGAGGCTATATCTCTGGCAATATTTCACATATTGAGATGATTTTGGTATTAAAACATACGTTTTGGCGGTGGGAAATATGAACAACATACTTGCAGATCAATTAGATATATTCTCAACCACCTTTCAAGATGATTTCACAAAAATGATGCACTTGTCGTTGTATTCTTGATATACGATATCATGCTAACAATGCTATACACAGATATCTCTGGAACATGTGATTGGTTTAATTGAAATTTGCTATTTAGAAAATTAAACAATTCTTCTCGGACAGTGGGAGGTTTAATTACGCTTTTCTGTCATTTAATGCTAGTCTCAAACTGTCAGCTGCCAGCAGGAACTTGGCCAACTCGAAGTTTGCGTTGTAATTTCTCCAACTTCCGACTTACGACGGGTGCGCTCAGATTAAAAAAATAATGGGTTATACGACGAGAATCGTAGCGCTCAGACTAGCAACTGGATGGTCGTAGAAGTCGTGACAGCAGAAAGTTGGACAACTATCAGCTGACAGTTGGTAGTGTGACACTACCATTAGGGGCATGGGTCGCCATAGTCTCCCACCACCGAGACTAATATATTAAAATGGCGTCCGTAATATTTCTTTACCTGGGTAAAAACTGGAGCGACGTCGTTGACGTCAGTGAGGGTGATGTTGACTTGGGATATTACCCTGTCGGTGTACTTATCGCTGGAATAGGCAAACATGTCGAACTCAACCACAGGCTTTGTCTCTCGATCAAGTGGTCCCGTCACATATATGACACCTTTAAATACAAACAGTAATGATTATTAAATGTGCATTTATGTTTGTATGGGTGGAATCGATGATGTTTAAAAAATATGGATTTGTTTCCACACAAATTTAAATAGGAGAGAGAGAGAGAGAGAGAGAGAGAGAGAGAGAGAGAGAGAGAGAGAGAGAGAGAGAGAGAGACACACACACACACATATTTTATGTTTAAAATGTAATAATAATAAACAACTAGTGTCTTATTTCACATTTAAGACATCAGATTGCATTTAAGATTGATACTCTGTCCACTCAACACACCCGTCTTTCCTGACAGGTCAACCCTATGTAGCTGCTTTACAATATGTCGCCACATAAATAGTACTGAAATTAAGTTACCTGTCCCTGAGTCGATGTTAAACCAATTAGGCACTGGCGCCGTTTCTATGCCGTACGTCACATTTTTAAACTGTTCTGTCAAATCGTCGTCGGTAGTTTCCGCTTGGCCTACGGAGGTTCCAATATCAGTCGACTCGGGTATCGCTGAAATAATACTCTCATATTAAAATAAATAAATAATAAATAAATAAATAATAAAAACACACACACACAAAACACACCTGAAGAATGATTGATGAATATAAGCACAAATAGGATCGTATGCACCATCCCACAGACAGGATAGTACACACCACGGCCTTTGATATACCAGTCGTGGTGCACTGGCTGGAACGAGAAATAGCTCAATTGGCCCACCGACGGTGATCAATCCTAGACAGACCGCGCATCAGACGTGCGCCATACCACTGGACTACGTCCCCCCCCCCCCCCCCCCCCCCCCCCCCCCCCCCCCCCCCAACCTTTAAAAGACAAAAAGTAGTAATTTCCTTGTCTCAGAGTTTGGTAGACTTAGTATGTCATAATTTCCTTGTCTCAGAGTTTGGTAGACTTAGTATGTCATAATTTCCTTGTCTCAGAGTTTGGTAGACTTAGTATGTCATAATTTCCTTGTCTCAGTGTTTGGTAGACTTAGTATGTCATAATTTTATATATTTTCTTACACACCCGTCGGTGAGAACATCATGCGTTAACACATACTTGTTTACACACGTACGTGTGTTAACAATTTCAAGACATACGACTGACTGCTCCTAGGAGATGACCAGGTCACCAATGCTATATATCCAATGAAAAACAACACGATGAAATCGATTACACTGTGACGTATCGTTAACCTGACAATCATGTGTCTGTGACGCGTAAGTCAGTTACAAGTGCAAAGAGATGTTAAAGTTTGCTCTTTTTTTGAGGATATGTAAGAAATAGAATAATACATTCGTGTCCGATAGATACCATTTATCTCACAACTCGTTGTTTAAAATCGTATCAAACTCTCTTTCGCTCGTTAGATACATTTTAAAACAACTCGTTATGAGATAAATGGTATTTAACGGCCACTCATGTATTATTACCTCTATATATTTTTATTTTTTTTAAATACTAAAGAAATTTATGTTGCAACTTAGTCCGGTGTGTTCCTCCGATTGACTGGATCATTATGTGTATGCTGCCCTTCCCTCCCTACAAGCATGTCCTCTAAACTTTGTTCTATTAGTCATACGGTCCCTATCCCACCATGTTGGGCCTGACAGAAAGTACACTTTTCTCACCAATGAGGAGCGGGTTGGCGGACGTCCAGACAGGCGGGTTGTCGTCCACGTCGTCCACGTACAACACGACGCTGGCGGTCTTCCAGAGCGCGGGCACGCCCTTGTCGGAGATGTTGACGAGCAGCTCGTACGACTGCGGCTCCGTGTCCACGTCCACGGCTTTCACCAGAGAGACGATGTTCGTGTTGGGGACCACGTCGAGCACGCTCGTGTTGCCTGCATACAGGAGGAGGCTTACTACTGATAGGAGGAGGAGGATGATGGTGGTGGTGCTGATGATAATGATGGTGGCGGTGTTGGTGATGGTGCTGCTGCTGATGGTGGTGGTGATGATGGTGATGGTTATGGAGGTGGTAATAATGGTGATGGTGGTGGTGATAATGGTGATGGTGGTGGTGGTGATGATGATGATGGTAGTGGTGGTGGTGATGATGATGATGATGGTGGTGGTGATGATGATGATGGTGATGGTGGTGGTGGTGGTGGTGGTGGTGATGATGGTGATGGTGATGAGGAGTAGGATGATGATGCCAATTATGACAAGATGATGATGGTGATGGTGGTGATGATGAGGAGGAGGAGGACAAGGACGATGATGGTGATGATGATGGAGGAGAATGACAATGATGACAAGGATGATGATGGTGGTGATGATGATAATGATGGTGTGGGTGGTGGTGATCTTTGTGGTGGTGATGATAATGATTATGATGTTGATGATCATACAAATAAAAAAACAGAGGCGGATACAAAAACAGATAGTGACAGTGTAAGAGACAGAGATAGTAAAGAGAGAGAATGAGAAGAAAAAGAGAGTGATAGAGATGGATATAGGGAGAGCAAGGGAGGCAGTGACAAAGAAAGAACAGAGACAGACAGACAGCGTGAGAGAAGGAGAAAGATATTAATATAGATCATATTAGTATCAGTCATTTTGTTGTATCAGTGAAGGATCCAGAATGTTTTTGGAGGGAGGAGGCAATACCCAACGGGTGATTGAACGGCTATCACGTTTCCATAATTAATTATAATCTGTGTACGCTTGGGTAATTATTACATTGCAGCAGCTGGGAGTGGTTCACGCACCTCCTCCCCCCTGTATCCGTCACTGATAATTAGGGACGGAGTTGATCGTGCATACCGCCATATGCTGTGTAAACAAGCTGTCCTCCGCTGCCGGAATCCTTGTCCACGCACGGGATGGACGCCAGGACCGTCCCTGCATTAGTAGATTCTGGGATAGACGTCACCTTCATGTACTTAGAACACCACTGCAATGGCAAACACGACACCTTTCAAACACTGGCTCACGAAATAGCCATACCGATATTCTTATGTCACATCACAATGTTTGGTTGTTGTTCTTTTTTGTTGTTGTTATTGTTGTTGTTTGGATTTGTTGGGAGGTTTTTTTTGGGGGGAGGGGGCTTGTGGGTTTTATGTTTTGTCTTTTGCTTGTTTTCTTGTGTTGTGACTGCTGAATTAATTTTAAATTTATATGTACGTGCACACATACATCCAAACATATATACACGTATGCACGAATAAATGCACGCACAAACGCATATACACAGACACAGAAATTGAGAAAAGTGTTTTTGAAATAAATGTTTTAATAGATGATGAAACTGACCTAAACATACATACATACATACATACATACATACATACATATATACATAAACATACATACATACATACATCAATACATACATATATACATAAACATACATACATGCATACATACATACATCAATACATACATATATACATAAACACACATATACATGGTATATACGTACGTACATACAGGCACACAAACACACAGGCAGAAAGAAACTTATGTACACACCGGTGGTCGATCGTTTACGTTCTTCACCCACACGTACACAGCACACACACGCGCGCGCGCACAGGCAGCCAGACATTATATTATGTACAAACAGGTAGTCGATCGTTTACGTACTTCACGTACACGCACACACACACACACACACACACACACACACACACACACACACACACACTCACTCACTCACTCACTCACACACAGACATACACACAAACACACGCACAGGCAGACAGACAAATGTGTACCGACCGGTGGTCGATCGTTGACGTCGATGACGTTGATGTTGATGAAGCCGACATTCAGCTTAGGGTAGTCTGGGTCGAGGTCCTGCACGATGAGCATCAGTCGGTACCAGTTCTTCCACTCGTAGTTTAGGGGCGCCTGCACGTAGATGTCGCACGTCTGGCTGTCGATCGCAAATTTCTTGCCTATGTTTCCGTCTAAACATAATCAATAGTTAAAGTTTGTTTTGTTTAACAACACCTCTAGAGCACATTGGTTTATTAATCACCGGCTATTGGATGTCAAACATTTGGTAACTGATAGTCTTAGAAAGGATTTTGTTTATGCACCATTCCACACACACGATATGACATACCACGACATTTGATATACCAGTCGTGGTGCAAACATAATCAATCAATCAATAAAACACACACACACACACACACACACACACACACACACACACACATATATATATATATATATATATAGAGATAGATAGATAGATAGATAGATAGATAGATAGATAGATAGATAGATAGATAGATAGATAGATAGATAGGCAACTAGAAATATAGATCGATAGATAGATCGATAGACAGATTGATCGATATATAGATAGATCAATAGATAGATAGAGAGATAGATAGATAGATAGATAGATAGATAGATAGATAGATAGATAGATAGATAGATAGATAGACAGATAGACAAACAGATACACAGACATACCGATAGATAGATAGATAGATGGATAGATAGACAGACAGACAGACAGACGGAGAGACAGACAGACAGACAGATAGATAGATAGATAGATAGATAGATAGATAGATAGATAGATAGACAAACAGATACATAGACATACCGATAGATAGATAGACAGACAGACATACAGACAGACATATAGATAGATATATAGATAGACAGGCAGACAGACAGACAGACAGACAGATAGAGACAGACAGACAGACAGACCGATAGATAGATAGACAGACAGACAGACAGACATACATACAGACACAGACAGACAGACAGACAGACAGACAGACAGATAGATAGATAGATAGATAAACAAACAAATACACAGATACACAGACATACCGATAGATAGACAGACAGACAGACATATAGATAGAAAGAAAGAAGTGTTTTATTTAACGACGCACTCAACACATTTTATTTACGGTTATATGGCGTCAGACATATACATATGGTTAAGGACCACACAGATTTTTTTAGAGGAAATCCGCTGTCGCCACATAGGCTACTCTTTTACGACAGGCAGCAAGGGATCTTTTATTTGCGCTTCCCACAGGCAGGATAGCACAAACCATGGCCTTTGTTGAACCAGTTATGGATCACTGGTCGGTGCAAGTGGTTTACACCTACCCATTGAGTCTTGCGGAGCACTCAGACATATAGATAGATACAAAGACAAATACACAGACAGACAGAAAGATAGACAAACAGATAAACATAAAGACAGATAGATAGACAGACATATAGACAGACAGATAGACAGACATATAGACAAATAGATGGACAGACAGACAGATAGACAGACAGACATACAGACAGATAATAGATAGAAAGACAGACAGATAGACAGATAGATAAACAGACAGATAGACAAATAGACAAATAGACAGATAGATGGACAGAAAGACAGATAGACAGATAGTACATGTATATATTGTTTAATGTCGAAAGCTTAAGGTAAATATGTTTTTTAAATTATGTATAGAAATCAAAACTTTAAATGTAATTCTGGGTGTCCTAAAAATAATACATTTATTAGCACAATAAAACGTATATGTGTTTGTTTTGTCTAACGACACCACTAGAGCACATTAATCATCGGCTATTGGATGTCAAACATTTGGTAAAATATTGTCACATATTGTCTTGGAGAGGAAACCCGCTACATCTTTCCTAGTAGCAAGGAATCTTCTATACCCATCATCCCACAGACAGGATAACACATACCACGGACTTTGATATACAAGTCGTGGTGCACTGACTGGACCGACGGGGATAAATCCCATACCAACCGCGCATCAAGCGAACGCTATATCACTGGGCAACACACACCCCCCACACCCCACACCCCCACCCCACCCTTCCGTGTAGTGCTTAAGCCATAGGCAATAAAAACTAATTTTCGTCGAGGTATGGTATATATATTACTGCACTAGTACTAATGAAATACCAAATTACTTTTAATTTCCACCCTGGCAATCCCGCCAAGACCGCCTGACCCATCCCACTTGAAGTCAGCGTCGAAGATGGTGCAGCCGGCGATCTTTGTTCCTACCGGAGTATCCTCCCTTACATTGATCGACGCAGGCAGGTTCTTCAGTCGCGGGGAGTTGTCGTTCACTGACGTCACAGAGACGGTAATTTTAACCGTCGTCGTCAAGGCGGGTGTTGCTTGGTCTCTGACTTCCACAGTGATCTGAGGAAACAAACGACAGGAATGTCAACAATACCCACAACTCATAGGCTTGCCGCCAAAAATAAAATGTCTTAATGCACGACGGTTATTTTATGTATTCTTTGAAATTCGAAAAACATATATCACACACAAACAATTTTTATATATATGTTATTATTATTATTATTATTATTATTATTATTATTATATTTTAACCCTAAAACTAACCCTATGTTTTTCATTAACCCTAGCTAACCCTAACTATAGCCCCAACACTAACCTAACCCTAATCTTGTGTTTATCCTTAACCCTAACTATAGCCACAACTCAAACTATCCCAAAACATAACCCTATGTTTATCCTTAACCCAAGCTAACCCTAACTATAACCTCAACTCTAACCTAACCCTAACAACCCAGATCTAACTGTAACTCTAACCCAAAGCGTAATCTTAACCATAACGAACTTATTAACCCTAACACAAACCTTAAGCATATCCGTAATCTTAACCCAAACCTAACCCTTAACTCTATTCTTAACCGTAAGTCTAGCATTAATCGTAGCTATAACCCTAGCACTAACCATAACCCCTAAATCCAAATGTAACTCCAATTCTAAACTTAACCTTAATTCCGCGTAATTCCTATATTATCATTACTGTCAAGCCATTGCTGTTGCTATCACTGCTGTTATCGTTTTTCAGTCAACTAACCGGGTAAAATTTGACGAAATCAGCATTGAACTTCTTTTTGTTCTTAACTTGTCCGGTGTTGCTGTTAACGTAGAACTGGTTGGTGTTGCCTGTTGTCATCACGAAGGTGATGGTGCCTGCCGGGCCGGTGTCTACGTCGGAGCAGTTGACGGTGGTAATCAATTGCCACGCCGGCAGCGTCTCCGATACCGTGACGGCCGTAAAGTTCTTCTCACATGACGGAAAGTTGTACGTCTGGGCGTCTGCAAAAACAGTATACAAATTCTTTATTGAAAAGAATATATATTACTGTATATATATATATATATATATATATATATATATATATATATATATATATATATATATATATATATATATATATATATATATATATATATATATATATATTTTTTTTTTTTTTTTTTTTTTTTTTTTTTTTTTATCCTGCAATCACTGTTTGTAATCCCGCAACCACTGATTGCTAAAAGCATTAAAGTAACAGACCCTAGTTTTTAAACACTACTATTAAAGCCGGGTTTTTTTATAATTTAAATTAAACGAACACTCGAAATGGTTCTGGGCCCAGTTCCACGAACCGCTCTTAGTCCTAAGATCACCTTAAGTGCATAACTACCTTATGCAACTAAGATGATCTTAGCGCTTAAATCGCTTCCTTGGAACGGGGCCCCGGTCATCCAGGTTTTTGGAATACCCCAAAATACACGTTCATCTGAGAAGTAATGGTTATCGAGACAAGCTGTAGTTATTTTTAAAAAGTATATTCCTGTTTAAACATCACAGACTTTAGTTTCTCTATGTTATGACCTTATTCAAATGTGTAGATGTGTAAATTTGTAGATTAACTAAACTTAGTGTCCATTTTCACTAGCTGAAACTTGGGTCTGAGCCTTTAAGAATAGACCTACAATTGCTTAATTATCAGATATAACTTTGAGTTATATGTTAAAACAATTTGATTACCGTCGTTCAGTCGTAGTACCACTATTATGTAGCAAGATGTATCGCTACGACAGTACCAATATCCGGTGTTGGACTCACACAGTGATATACCAGTGAGGACATCTAACGTTAGACGCAAAAACCAGTTTAGCGAGCGACCGCGATCACTCGCTCTCCTGAACACGCCTCTGGTTTCTCTTATTAAAGCCGAATAACGCTTTTTTTTTAACCCACACAGGATACAGGTGA